>NC_090376.1:45736886-46036886 GCF_036365525.1 Heterodontus francisci | reverse complement strand
CCTGTGGAGAAGTGGGACTGAATTAGAGGTGAGCTGGCAAGATGGATACAGAACTGGCTCGGTCATAGAAGACAGAGGGTATCAGTGGATGGGTGTTTTTCTGAATGGAGGGATGTGACTAGTGGTGTTCCACAGTGATCAGTGCTGGGCCCTTTGCTGTTTGTAGTAAATATAAATGATTTGGAGGAAAATGTAGCTGGTCTGATTAGTAAGTTTGCGGACGACACAAAGGTTGGTGGAGTTGCGGATAATGATGAGGATTGTCAGAGGATACAGCAGGATATAGATCGGTTGGAGACTTGGGCGGAGAAATGGCAGATGGAGTTTAATCCGGACAAATGTGAGGTAATGCATTTTGGAAGGTCTAATGCAGGTGGGAAGTATACAGTAAATGGCAGAACCCTTAGGAGTATTGACAGGCAGAGAGATCTGGGCATACAAGTCCACAGGTCACTGAAAGTGGCAATGTAGGTGGATAAGGTCGTCAGAAGGCATACGGCATGCTTGCCTTCATCGGTCGGGGCATAGAGTATAAAATTGGCAAGTCATGCTGCAGCTGTACAGAACTTTAGTTAGGCCACACTTAGAATATTGCGTGCAATTCTGGTTGCCACACTACCAGAAGGACGTGGAGGCTTTGGAGAAGGTACAGAGGAGGTTTACCAGGATGTTGCCTGGTCTGGAGGGCATTAGCTATGAGGAGGGGTTGGAAAAACTCGGATTGTTTTCACTGGAACGACGGAGGTGGAGGGGCGACATGATAGAGGTTTACAAAGTTATGAGCGGCATGGACAGAGTGGATAGTCAGAAGCTTTTTCCCAGGGTGGAAGAGTCAGTTACTAGGGGACATAGGTTTAAGGTGCGAGGGGCAAAGTTTAGAGGGGATGTGCGAGGCAAGTTTTTTACACAGAGGGTGGTGAGTGCCTGGAACTTGCTGCCAGGGGAGGTGGTGGAAGCAGATACGATAGCGACGTTTAAGAGACATCTTGACAAATATATGAATAGGAAGGGAATAGAGGGATATGAGCCCCGGAAGTGCAGAAGGTGTTAGTTTAGGCAGGCATCATGATCGGCGCAGGCTAGGAGGGCCGAATGGCCTGTTCCTGTGCTGTATTGTTCTTTGTACTTCTCTCACCTTGGTCGTAACAGTGTAACAACTCCCAGTTTCTTCCAACGGTCACCTGATTCTCTCAATCACCTTTGTTTTTAATGAGGTCCCAAGTCTAAAACCCAAAACCTTTCTCAGGTGGGAATGTCGGGGTTTACCCCCTGGAGGGGCATCTCCACTTATGAATGCTCGAAATGGTTTGGAATGTCCTGCTAATGAGGGTGATCTGGCTAATCTTGTCAGTTAGCTGAAGCATTGTTTTGGCTTGGCTTCTTGTTAGACATTTTGTTTCCAATTCAATCTTCTCGTATTTCAGATACAAATTACAATGGCCATTTTGGCTGCTAGTTTTTTAAAAGTTAACTTGTAGGATTTTTCCATTAAAAGTCTAACGTGAATTTCCAACCAATGAAATCAATATTTCTCATTTGGCATATAGGGTTTTCTTGACACTTATCTAGCTTCCTCTTAAATACATCGATACTTTTTGCCTCAACTACTCCCTGTGGTGCTAAGTTCCACATTTTCACCACTGTCTGAGAAAAGAAGTTTCTTTGAATTCCTATTTGGTTTCTTTGTCTGTCTGTCTGTCTTATTTTGATGGCTTCAAGTTTTGCTCTTCCCTCCAAGTGGAAACATCTCTGTGTCTACTCCATCAAAACCTGTCATAGTTTTAACAGTCTCCTGACAATGCAGAGCATGCGCAAAGCGATGCCAACATTATCAGTGCATCCAACCATTTGCCAGCTTGTTAGTATGGGACTGTGCATGCGCGCAGCAACATCACCATGTAACGGCGTCAGACGCATTGACGTCCTAGTGTTGCCTCACCCCTCAATGGCTGCGATCGCCGACTCCATACCCTCCAACAGTACCCTGCTCCCTCCTGCAATTGCTGCTTCTCTCCTATGCCCACCTGCTCGCTGCTCCATCCTGCCGCTTGGTCGCCACACCCCCGCCGCTTCTCTGGGCAGCGAGGCAAGGAATGAGTGGCAAGAGGCAACAGTGAGAAGGCGAGCGTGGGAGGGATTGGGACATTGAATGCAGCAATCGCAGGAGGGAGTGGGATGCTGTTTAAAGGGTGTGGCGATCGCGGCCATTGAGGGGTGAGGGGGTTTGGCTTCAGTTTGCTTTCTTGTGTCATATTGAGCAGCAGCATCTCTTAATGGCAGCTGCCTGAGACGTCACAGACGGTGACGTTTCTGTCAATGAGTCTGCATTTGTGCATGTGCCAGTACTGCGCCACCTAGTGGTTGCATTGTCAACAATGCAGCCGAATTTTAAAGACCTCTATTTGGTCACTCCTCAGCCTTCTCTTTTCAAGAGAAAATAGACCAAGACTGTTCATTCTTTCCTGATGGGTATACCTCGCAGTTCTGGTATCCTCCTTGTGAATTATTTTTGCATCCTCTCCCGTGCCTCTCTACCCTTTTTATAATATGGCAACCAGAATTGTACACAGTGCTCCATGTGTGGTCTAACCAAGGTTTGATAGTTTTGTTTTAGTTATGGCCTTATTCATCTGTGTTGTGACTTTTAGTGATTTTTGTATTTGTACTCCCAGATCTCTCTGCTCCTCTACCCCATTTAGATTCTTATTTTCCAAGTACTATGTGACCTCCTTATTTTTTTCACCTAAAGCTAATTTTCTCTTCCTTTTATGTTCAGATTCATTTGCCAATTAAATGTCTGTTCTGTAACTTTATTAATGTCGTCTTGTAATTTGTTGCAATGCTGCTCACTGTTGACTCTCTTCCAATTTGGTGTTGTCTACAAATTTAGATATGTTTTTTTAATTCCAAAGTCTAAATTGCTGATATAAATTGCAGGTTATTGCCAAATTCTGTAGTTTACATGTTTTACAAAATACTGCAGATTTGATTATGCTTCAGGATCCAGCAGTACTGGAAGCCACATCCATTGCACTGCCTTTTCAATATTGATCCCTCAGTATCCAAACTTGGACAAACTTCTGGGTTTTTGCCTAACTGTAGCAAATTAAGGTGGTTGTTGCTGCACCCACAACCCAGCCAATTTTGGCCATGGAAAATAATCCATCAGATTTTTTAAAAAAAACATAAACTGAGGCTTTCCTGGGGGAAATTTCCAACTCTTGTGCTCTACTGCCAACCTTTAGCTAGCACACTGACAACACTCCCCATGTACATAGGAATGCATAGAGATTATAACATGAATCAGATCATTCAGTCCCAGCAGCCCATTTTGATGTTTACCTTGGTTGCCAGGACATAGTCATAATCACATTACTTGCCCTGTATCAATATCCCTTTATCCACTTTTCCTTCAAATACTTATGCGATCCAGTCTTGAATGTTGATGTAGTTTCTGCCTCAGCAATGAGCCTTGAAAGTGAATTCCACAGCCTCACAACTATCTGGCAAATAAGTTTCTGCTGCCTTCAAATCCAAGCCTGTTATATTTACATTTTGTATCTATGGTGCCTTATTTTAGATTCCTCAATTATTGGTATTCTGCTTTTATCTACTCTACCTTTGGCAATTTTAAACACTTCTATCACATTGGCCCGTAACCTGTGTTGTTCTAATGAGAAAATACGCAGTTTTTCAAATCTTCCTTTTGTATTGCCTCATATCAGGCAGCATTCTTCTCCTCTGCAACACAGATCCTGCTTCCATTCGGAATATAAATGCTGCTGTTAGTTTTTAAACAAAGCGTATCACATTACTGTTGCTGACATTGATTTCGATCTGCCATTTTTTAGCCCAGGCATCAAATGAAGGGGTCATGGAAGTTCACAAAGCTACAGTGATTTTAGCCAAAAAGATCCCATTAACATTCATGTTGCAACAAGCAGCACATCTAAATATCAATATACTCACCAGAGCCCGTCCTTGATGCACCTTTGAGCCACTTTTACCATAAATTATGTCCGTTCCACCTTATATGGCAGCTCAAAACTGGGCATCCATGAGGCACTGTGGACCAACAGCAGAATTATATTCAACCACAATCGGTAACTAGGCATATCCCTCACTCTACCATTACCATCAAGTCAAGGGATCAATCCTGGTTCAATGAAGAGTGCAGAAGAGCATGCCAGTAGCAGCACCCGCATACCTAAAAATGAGGTGTCAACCTAGTGATGCTACAATACAGGACTACTTGCATGCCAAACAGCGGAAGCAGTATGCTATAGATAGAGCGAAGCAACCAATGGATCAGATCAAATCTCTGCAGTCCTGCCACATCGAGTCATGAATGGTGGTGGACAATTAAACGTAACTGGAGGAGTTTGTTTCACAAATATCCCCAACCTCAATGATGGGGGAGTCCATCCCATCAGTGCATAAGATAAGGCTGAAGCAGTTACATCCAGCTCCAGCCAGAAGTGCTGAGTGGATGGTCCATCTCTGCCTCCTTATGAGGTCCCCAGCAACACGGATGGCATCAAGGAGCCCTAACCAAATTGAAGTCAATGGGAATTAGAGAGAAAACTCTCAATTGGTTGGCGTCATAGCTAGGAGGATAGTTGTGGTTGTTGGAGGCCAATCATCTCAGCGTCAGGACATTGCTAGAGGAGTTCCTCAGGGTAGTGCAGCGTTGTGCAACCTTTTCCTGTTGGTGGGGGGGGGGTGCACATTACAATTTTAGTCTTACATAGGGGGCCAGTGAGACAATTTCAGAAAGGTAAAGGCATTCAAATTTATCTTGCTATTAATCAAAACAGCTGCAAATGTAAATTTTTGTGAAGAAGCTTTAAATGAGAAGATTAATTTATTGACTTACTTTCTCTTCACTATGTTGGACACTGATTTAGTGAGATATCTGTTATTTTCATTGCTTGCACAAGTAGCCTATGTTTGCCGCAGAGTATTCCGGACAGATGTCATTCTGTCAGGAGTGATTTTGATCCTGTTCTCTTTCCCCCTCTCTGCCCTGCCCCCCTGCACCACTGCCCCTCTGCCCCCGCAAAGTGGACTGGGAGCAGCTACTTGTAGGAAAGTCTACATCAGACCAGTGGGAGTCATTCAAAAAGGAAATAGTGAGAGCTCAGGGCCAACATGTACCCGTAAAGGTGAAGGGTAGGACCAACAAGTCAAGGGAACCCTGGATGTCCAAGGGATATAGAGGATTGGATAAAGAAAAAAAGCAGGCTTATGGCAGATTCAGAGGGCTGAAAAGAGCGGAGGCCCTAGAGGAGCAGAGAAAGTGTAAGGGGGTACTTAAAACATCAGGGAGGGGGATTGTGATATACTTGAACCAATTAGCATTGAAAGGGAGGACGTATCAGCTGTTTTAGCGGGCTTAAAAGAGGATAAATCCCCAGGCCCAGATGAGATGTATCCCAGGCTGCAATGTGAGGTAAGGGAGGAGATAGCAGGGGCTCTGACACAAATTTTCAAATCCTGTCTGACCACAGGAGAGGTACTAGAGGACTGGAGGACACCGAATGTGGTACCATTATTCAAGAAGGGTAGTTTGAGGACAGCTGTACAAGGAGCTGCAGAAATGTGGCAGCTTCACTGAACAGATGTATTGCAATATTGCCATTTAAAGAAGGTGATACACAGACGTCAAGCTAGAGAACCTGCTGCAGGGCCTGCATGGTGAGCCTAACATCAGTGGTAGGGAAACTGTTGGAAAAAATTCTGAGGGACAGGGTTAATCTCCACTTGGAGAGGCAGGGATTAATCAGGGATAGTCAACATGGCTTTGTCAGGGGGCAATAGTGTATAACAAGCTTGATTTGAATTTTTCAAGGAGGTGACTCTAGGTGTGTAGATGAGGATAAAGCAGTTGATGTAGTCTACTTCAGTAAGGCTTTTGATAAGGTCCCGCATGGGAGATTGGTCAAGAAGGTAAGAGCCCATGGCACCAGGGCAATTTGGCAACTTGGTTCCAAAATTGGCTTAGCGGCAGGAGGCAGAGGGTGGTGGTCGAAGGTTGTTTTTGCGATTGGAAGCTTGTGACTGGTGGTGTACCACAGGGATCGTTGCTGGGACCCTTGCTATTTGTAGTGTACATTAATGATTTAGACATTGAATATAGGAGGTATGGTCAGTAAGTTTGTAGATGACACTAAAAATTGTGGTGTTGTAAATAGTGAGGAGGAAAGCCTTAGATTACAGGATGATATAGATGGGCTGGTAAGATTAGCAGAACAGTGGTAAGTGGAATTTAATCCTGAGAAGATTGAGGTGATGCATTTTGGGAGGACGAACAAGGCAAGGGAATATACAATGGATGGTAGGACCTCAGGAAGTAGAGGGTCAGAGGGACCTTGGTGTACTTGTTCATGGATCACTGAAGGCAGCAGCACAGATAGATAAGGTGGTTAGGAAGGCATATGGGATACTTGCCCTTATTAGCCGAGGCATAGAATATAAGAGCATGGAGGTTATGATGGAGCTGTATAAAATGCTAGTTAGGCACAGCTGGAGTACTGTGTACAGTTCTGGTCGCCACACTGTAGAAAGGATGTGATTGCACTGGAGAGAGTGCAGAGGGGATTCACCAGGATATTGCCTGGGCTGGAGCATTTCAGCTATGAAGAGAGACTGGATAGGCAGGGGTTGTTTTCCTTTGAGCAGAGAAGGCTGAGGGGGGGGACATGATTGAGGTATACAAAATTATGAGGGGCGTAGATAGGAAGAAACGTTTTCCCTTAACGGAGGTGTCAATAACTAGGGGGCATAGATTTAAGGTAAGGGGCAAGAGGTTGAAAGGGGATTTGAGAAAAGAAATTTCAGCCAGAGGATGTTTGGAATCTGGAACACAATGCCTGATGTGGTGTTAGAGGCAGGAACCCTCACAACATTAAAGAAGTATTGAGAGGAGCACTTGAAACGTCAGAGCGTACAAGGTTATGGGACAAGTGCTGCAAATGCGATTAGAATAGGTAAGTGCTTGATGGCCGGCACAGACACAATGGGCTGAAGGGCCTGTTTCTGTGCTGTATAACTCTGACTCTCTCTTTCCCCCCCCCTCTCTCTTTTCCACCCTCCCACTCGCTCTCTCTCCCCCTCCCACTCGCTCTCTCTCCCCCTCCCACTCGCTCTCTCTCCCCCTCCCACTCGCGCGCTATGTTCCTAAACTGGCATATCGTCTAACTTCTGAGTACATGTCGACACATCACTGAAATTTTTAGAACAGTTTTTTTCAGGTGGCATTGAGAATTAATTTTAGCAGGCTTTTTTCAGAGACAGGAGACTAGATGAATCCCCACAGTGAACTTCACAGGGTCTTTTATGGAATTGCTGGAAAGTGAGCTGGGTTGTGGTCTTCTCTCCTTTTTCAGGAATTCTCCAGCAGACTTGACTTTATCAGCCGCACACTCCACAACCAAAAAGCTTGAGTTTTCTGTCCATCCCAGGTGCTTTCTGCTGCTGTTGGGCTTGTCCAATCAAGGGGCGCTTATCTCTGCCCTATTACCAGGGTTTCTGTTCTATTTTTTACCTGAGTCATGTGACAACCAGTAACTTTGCTGCTAATCCGGCTCCCTCAGTGACCTCTTGATGGCTGTCGTTTTAAAAAAAAACTGGTCCAACATTTATTCAGTTTAACTATAAATTCCTTAAACTATTTTAACAAAAACAGAATCACCTTCATAGCACCTCCACCCTCGGAGGAATGAAGCACCATTTTTAAATGTGTTTCATTACAAAGTGTGGAAAAATAGAAGATAAAAAATGTTAAAACACATTTTCACACTCAAACTCATTTACTCTTTTCTTATAGTTAATACAATTTTGCTCTGTACGCTCTGTTCATTCAGATAACTTGAACAAAGTTAGATTCTCGATAAAGCGTCTGCAATAACATTATTTTTACTGGCAATGTGGACAATCTTCAAATGATAAGGTTGTAATAGTAAACTCTATTGGAATAGTCTGGCATTCTGGTTTTTAAATTTTTCCACAAAGACTATCATCAAATCAGCCAACTGCAACCTTCCGAACCAAGCGCCCCAGTTGTTTCAAGCGAGGAATTGGGCAGTAGTTTGTCTTTGTTATTGCATTAACTTTTCTGTAGTCTATACAGAGTCCAGATGAACTGTCAGGTCAGGTTTAGGCACCAATACTACTGGTGAACTCCAGCTGCTTTGCATTCTATTAGGTGGTTTTCCAACATGTTTTGGATTTCTGCTTTTACCTGGGCCTGTTTCTCTGGACTGAAGTGGTAAGGATGCTGTTTTATAGGAACGGATTCCCCTATATCCACATCATGTGTGGCTAAGGTTGTACATCCTGGCTTATCCCCACAGACTCTTTTTTTTAAAAAATGCTGTGAGGAGTCTTGTTCGGTCTTCTCATTGGTTAGCTAACAGGATAGTGGGAAGCTCAATTTGAGAATTGTCTAGGCCTCCTTCTGCCTCATCCTCACTATTCCTTTCATCTTTCACTGCCCCTATTACCTGACACATTTGGGTTTGCTTATCCTCCTCCTGGCGATAATATTGTTTTAACGTGTTGATATGACACAGCCAATTCTTTTTCCAGTGATCTGGGGTGTCAATCAAATAATTTACTTCACAATTTCTCTTGACCACCTTATATGGACCACCGAACTGTGCTTTCAATGGTTCACCCTGTAAAGGCAGTGATACTAACACCTCATCCCCTGGTTGAAATGTTTGGGTCATAGCATGCTTGTCTGCCCATTTCTTCATACTTGTTTGGGAAGCTTTAAAGTGTTCCTGAGCCACTTTGCAGCTCTCATGAGACGTTCACGGAACACGGATACTTAATCTAGTACAGAAGATTCATCCCTCTGTTCCAAAAATCTAACTTTAATTAGTTTCAGAGGACCTCATCTCATTTCCGTAAACTAATTCAAAGGACTAAAACCGGTAGGCTCATCAGGTGAATCCCTAGTGCCAAGCAAAAGAGATTCCAGCCCTTTATCCCAATCATGGGGATATTCATGACAGAATGCCCTGATCATTGTTTTGAGGATTTGATGGTACCTCTCTAAAGCTCCCTGTGTCTGTGGGTGGTATGCTGAAGAGTTTAACTGTGTCAGACCCAAGTTACCCATAACATCTTGAAAAATTTAAGATATAAAATTGGAACCTTTATCTAACGGAACCTCAATTAGTAAGCCATATCTATTGAAGAACTGGGTTAACTTCTCTACCGCTATTTTAGCAGAAATTGTTCTCAAGGGAATGGCCTGTGGGAACTGATAAGCCATATCCACGATAGTGAGTATATATTGGTGTCCCACTTCAGAACAAAGAACAGTACAGCACAGGGACAGGCCATTCGGCCCTCCAAGCCTGCGCAGGTCTTGATGCCTGCCTAAACTAAAACCTTCTGCACTTCCGGGGTCCGTATCCCTCTATTCCCATCCTATTCATGTATTTGTCAAGATGCCTCTTAAACGTCTCTATGGTACCTGCTTCCACCACCTCCCCCGGCAGCAAGTTCCAGGCACTCACCACCCTCTGTGTAAAGAACTTGCCTCGCACATCCCCTCTAAACTTTTCCCCTCTCACCTTAAACCTGTGTCCCCTAGTAACTGACTCTTCCACCCTGGGGAAAAAGTTTCTGACTATCCACTCTGTCCATGCCGCTTATAACTTTGTAAACCTCTTTCATGTCGCCCCTCCACCTCCGTCGTTCCAGTGAAAGAAATCTGAGTTTATCCAACCTCTCCTCATAGCTAATGCCCTCCAGACCAGGCACCATCCTGGTAAACCTCTTCTGTACCCTCTCCAAAGCGTCCACGTCCTTCTGTTAGTGTGGCGACCAGAATTGCATGCAATATTCTAAGTGTGGCCTAACTAAAGTTCTGTACAGCTGCAGCATGACTTGCCTATTTTTATACTCTATGCCCCGACCGATGAAGGCAAGCATGCCGTATGCCGCCTTGACTACCTCATCCACCTGCGTTGCCACTTTCAGTGACCTGTGGACCTGTACGCCCAGATCTCTCTGCCTGTCAGTACTCCTAAGGGTTCTGCCATTTACTGTATACTTCCCATCTGCATTAGACCTTCCAAAATGCATTACCTCACATTTGTCCGAATTAAACTCCATCTGCCATTCCTCTGCCCAAGTCTCCAACTGATCTATATCCTGCTGTATCCTCTGACAATCCTCATCACTGTCCGCAACTCCACCAACCTTTGTGTCGTCCGCAAACTTATTAATCAGACCAGCTACATTTTCCTCCAAATCATTTATATGTACTACAAACAGCAAAGGTCCCAGCACTGATCCCTGCGGAACACCACTAGTCACAGCCCTCCATTTAGTTTTTGGTAAAGGTCCTACACAACCTACCAACACCCTACTAAATGGTTCCCCAAAAACTGGTATGGGCATTAGAGGTGTCGGTTTTATGGCAGGTTGCAGTTTTCCCACAATCTGGCACATATGGCGTGTTTTACAAAACTGCACCACATCCTTGGAAAGACGTGGCCAGTAAAAATGTTGACCTATACATGATTGGGTCTTCCAAATCCCCACATGTCCCGACACAGGAATTTCATGCGCCATTCTTAATAATTCCCAGCGATAATTTGGGGAGACCACTATCTGGTGAACAACTGCCATTCATCGTCCGCAGGTCTGTGAGGAGGTCTCCACTTCCTCATCAGAATCTCACTTTTAATATAATAGTCTTCTGGAACTCCTTTCATCTCAGCTTCTCTTAGAGCTGATTGTAAAGCCTGGCTACCCGACCCGAATCTAACAAAACCCGACTACGTGTTGGGTTCGGGTCAGGTTGGGTCTATATTCCGAGTCCAGCATTCGGGCTTGGGTCGGGTTGGGTTGGGCTGGACAGTGCTGCTTCCGGGAAGTCATGGGATCAGACTTACCCATGATTCCTCACAACTCTAACTGCAGGAATAGTCTGCAGTCGGAACAGATGAACGATATTCATGTTGGGTCGGGTCGGGCTGGGCCGGACGCAATAAAAAAATTAAACGACTCTGGCCTGGGTCGAGTTCAGGTTGGCTGTGATCGAGTCGGGCCCGGGTCGGGTTTTAATTTGATTCCCGAGCCAGGATTTAGCTGGATGTGCCTTTAACTCTGGATCAACTTGCTGAGCCGTCATCTGTGAAGATTTATAAAATATTTCCTTGGAATTATCCAAATCTCCAAAGAAAGTTTCAGATATTCAGCTATCTGACTGTGGTGGCAATTTTACTTTCGACAATGGAACTTGTTTAGCCATTGCATGGGTAGTTACACATAAAGGAAAAGTTCCTGGAACCTTTTCCTGTAACTGTTCTGTCTCTTTAACTTCAGTTGTTTTTTCCGTGACTACTGGAGAAGCTACTACTTTCACTCCGGCCAAATCATTCCCCAGTAGTATGTCAACTCAGTCTACTGGCAAATATTGGACAACTCCTACACTTACCGTTCCAGGCATTAGGTCACACTCTCTGTACACCTGATGCAAAGGTACGGGTATGTACTCCCTGCCGATACCATTCACTAAAACCTTGGCATTCAGCGCACTCTCTGGTGGAAATGATATGCCTTTCCCCAGCAAAAGAGTTTGGGTGGCTCCTGTATCTCTAAATATAACTATCGGTTTGGCTGCCTATCATACAGGCCCCTACCTGCCAAGAATGAGGCATATTAATTTGGCCACATGGACATTAAATTTCAAATTGTTGCTGGGAAGAAGGGAAGGCCTATTACAAGGACTGCCAGACCTTGGCTGTAAAACACGCTACTTACATACTACAGACATTGAAGTCAGGGAAGCACATTCCATTCCCTGCTAAGATGATACAATACACACAGCCAAGACATGGTCAGACCAGTTAGTCACATGACTAACCTGCTTGGGAACCTGGGGGTTTCTGAATTGTACAGTTTGAACTGAGAGTCTGCAAAAAGCTGTTTGCTCCTGGATTGAAAAGACCTCTCCTCTCTGGCTCGGCACAGCCTCTCCTGTCTGCTCCCATCTCTTTCTCACAAGCCTCTTAATCCACTGAAGACACATGAACCCCAAGAGAGAAAAGTCTCCTACAGCGAACAAGGTTTAAGACGAATTCGGGGCCTCAACAAAAAGCAAGATTTGCCTACAATCATGGACTCTACAGTAAACTCGAAGACCCATAACATAAACTCTTCAGATATTGCCTCAAACTTTTCCACTTTATTTTTTCTGTTCCTTTCTGTCTCTATCTGCATGTGTGTATTGCGTGTGCATGCTCATGTGGGCGCGTCGTGTATCCATAGGCATTAACCAAATTAGAGTTTAAGTTTAAATACGTTTCAACTTTTCTTCTTTAAACCTAAGAAAGCCTGTTTGTGCTGGTTTCTTTGCCTAATAATTGGACAGCAGTGAACAAAGATTCACCAAGGTGGAGCTAAAAACACAATGTGTTTCAAAATAAAATCCTTTTACAGTAAGACCAGGTGAAGGCTGAAAGGGAACCAGAGACCTCTTTCTCACCTGGTCGTGATAGAAATATGGGTGCTAGTGCCTAGAATTTTACCCACAGACAAATGAGAGAAATTGGAAGTGGAAAGCCAAATTGTTCCCAATCAAAAAAGAGCAAGATTAGTACAGGTTTTCTTGTGGTTGTGTGTGCTTGAATACTAACATGTCTACAACTGAAGCTAGTAGCTCTCCAAGCCATGGTGTAGTAACTTGGGATAAGTTAAAAGCACTGTCTATGGAGGAGTTGAGGAAAATGTCTGAGCAGTTTGGGATCTCAGTACATGGCAAGGCGAGGAAGTCTGAACACCTAAGGCTAGTGGCCAACCATTTTTCCCTTGAATCTGAAGAAGCAGAAGCAGTGTTAGAAGCAGACTCCAACAGGGTATTGTTAGCAAAGCTATAATTGGAACAGAGGAAACTTGAATTTGAGGAGAGAGAGAGAAAGAATATTCCAGAAAGTATGCGAAGAAAGAGTTGAAGCTGCTTGAGTTAACTAGGGGGTGACAGAGTAACCCCAGTGAAAGCATGGCCTATATGGAGGAGTGTATTCCGGGGCTGGCTACAAAATTGTTCAAACTAGCTCAGCTAATCCCAAAATTAAATGAAGATGTGGAAGCCTTTTTTGTGTCTTTCGAGAAACTGGCAAGGCAGCTAAAATGGCCAGCTGAAACCTGGTCTCTTTTACTACAAAACAAGCTAACTGGAAAAGCCCAGGAGGTTTATTCCATGTTGCCAGATGAGAGTTCATCAAATTAGGAACTGACCAAAAATGCTATCCTCTGGGCATATGAATTAGTACCCGAAGCCTATCACCAAAAGTTTAGAATCCTCAAGGAGCAAGCTAATCAAACTTATCTGGAGTTTAAAAGAAGTAAGCAGCTGGCTTTTGACCAGTGGCTGAGGTCTCTGCAAGTACAGCTCAGCTATGAGAATCTCAGGGAAGTAGTTCTGTAGAGGAATTTAATAACTCTCTCCCACTCTCAATAAAGACCCATGTGGAGGACCAGCGGGTTTGGAGAGCCCAGCAAGCTGCCGTTCTGGCCGATGAGTTTGCTTTAATTTATAAGTTGGTTTCCCTGGGGAAAACCTTTCCAAATCACCACCACAAAGCTGAAAAGGGCAAAGGGTGGGAAGGTGATAGCAGCCCAAGCAGTCCTGGGAAAGAAAGGAAAGCAGGATACACGGGGTTCTCCTCTAGCCAAAGCGGAAGGTGCTGTGAGCAAGAGTGAGACCCTGAGACCTGTGTGCTTACATTGTAATAAAGCAGGGCATTTAAAAGCTGACTGCCTGGAAACTAAAGGGAAAACTGGTAGGGTTAATCAGGGCACACCCACTCAGTGAAGGAAGGAACCTGAAGAAAAGCACAGCAGAACAAGCTGTGGCTTTAACTGCAATAAGAGTGAGACCCAGGAAGCTTACGGTTGCAAGTGCAGGAAAACTTAATAGGATTCCTGAACGTTATCAGGGTTTTGTGTCGAAGAGCAAGTAATCCCATACCCCTCGAGTGGGGCCAGCAAGCCCATAGTAATTCTCAGGGACAGGGGGCCACTCAATCCCTTTTACTGGAAAAAGGCCTAACCTTTCCCCCAGAGAGTGTAGTGAACATCAAAATGGTGGTGAATGGTATTGGAGGGCAGTGTATGCCTGTACCTGTACACCGGGGGCAACTGGAGTGCGACCTAGTTTCGGGACCGGTGACCGTAGGGATTGCCCATAGTTTGCTTGTGGACAGGGTTGACCTGCTCCTAGGTAATGATCTGGTGGGGATGAAGGTGGTAGCCCCCCCAGTAGTGAAAGAAAGACCACAGGAGGTCGGAGAGACAGGGCAGTGGCAGGAGATGGACCCCTGCAGTTTCCCTGAATGTTTAGTAGATCAGGCAATGATCAAACCAGCTCCCCCAGAGGAGACTGCATTGGCACTGCAGACAGATGACCATGAGGTCTGCCTGTCCGAGACTTTCTTTGGGAAGTTAGGAGACCCAGGGAATGAATTAAATGGATTTTCCCTAGCTGAGACACAGTGAGCCGACCCAAAATTTTAAGTGTTAGCACAGGCTGCCCAGTCTGAAATTGAATCAGACGGAGTCCCTGATTGTTACTATTTAAAGAATGAGGTACTGATGAGGAAATTGAGTTCTCCTCACAGACCTGAGAGCAAGGAGTGGGCAGTAGTTCACCAGTTAGTGGTGCCGCAGAGGTACCGGAAAGAAATATTAAGAATGGCCCATGAGATTGCAGTGGCAGTACATGCCGGTATATGAAAGACCAAAGCACGCATAAGACAGCAGTTTGACTGCCCAAAACTCCACAAAGATGTGGTGGAGTACTGTAGGAGTTGCCACATTTGTCAGGTTGAGGGGAAACCCCAACTTATAGTGAAACCTGCATCCCTAAGTCCTGTACCGGCGTTAGGAGGACCCTCCAGCAGAGGGCTGGTGAACAGTAAAGGACCCCCGCTGAGAACAAAAGGGGATGGGCAAGCACAAGGCTGGCAAAAGGTTAGAACGAGAAGGGGGATAAAGCGACCAAGAGGGCAGGTTAAAGGAAGTCTGGGAGAATCCTGGATGAAAACCCCTATGTCTGGTCAGCCAACCCCGAAAAATGTGAAAAGTTAGACCCCACATCCTGCTATGTAAATGCAGATACTAGAAGCATCCCACATGAGTTGCTAACAGCATTTACACGAACCCGCAGAGACAAAGGAAGAGCTCTGGGGGGGGCAGGGGGTGATGCCTCACCTCGTCGAAGTGCCACTGTGGAGTGCAGTAGAATCTGCACAAATCCCTGCAGGCAGGAGTGTCCCAGAGGACAAAGGGGAGGTTAGCAAAGAATCCTCCCGCACAGTTCGAAAAAAAGAGAACCACCTATCCCCTGAAGTCAAAAGCCTTTGCATGACTCAGCAAAGCGCTGAAGGAGAGTTCAGGATAGACCCACCCACTATTGACTCTCCTGGGGAAAAAAAAAATTCCAACTTGGGGTTAATTAAACCTAACTATCTCAAAGACCCCCTAGGCAGTCATGGAAATGGCAAAGTGAAAAAAAACCTCCACAAAGAACCATATGTTTATTGGGTTGCCAGAAAAGGGCAGTTTAAAGCAACACTGCTGCCAAGAAAAGATGGGCTGTAATAAGTCTTAGGATTTATGAATGAATGTGAATCACGTGGAGAGAGAGAGAGAGACGCATGCTTTTTCCTGTATCTTATATTTTCTCTCTCGACCCTTTTAATAAAATGCGCTATTCTCAAAACGCATTTCATTCCACTGGGTGTGGAGGTGTCATGCAGGCCCCTACCTGCCAAGAATGAGGCATATTAATTTTGTCATATGAACATTGATTTTAAACTGGCTGGGAAGAGGAGAAGGCCTGTTACAAGACAGTTAGCTGAAAAACATTTGCATACTAGCAGACAGTGCTTGTGGAGACAAGGACCATTCTCTGACACATTCAACCCACAATGGATTTTGATCACCAGACATTGAAGGTGTAAGGAAGAGCATTCCAGAGACCGCTAGGTAATACAATCCACAAAAGCCAGGACTGGTTAAACCAGCTAGTCACATGACTAACTGGCTGGTCCAAGGTTTTTTGAACTAGCCACAGTTTTTGAACTCAAAGAAAGACTGTTTGCTCCTGAAGTGAGAAGACCTCTCCTGTCTGCTCCCATCTCTTTCTCACAAGCCTCTGGACCCACTGAGGATACATGAACTTCAAGAGAAAAGTCTCCTACATCGAACAAGGTTTAGGAAGAATACTGGTCCCCAACGAAAAGCAAGACCTACCGACATCAAGGACTTTACAGCGAGCTCGAACAGTAACCAAAACCATCTTCAGATATTGCCTCAACTTTTTCACTTTATTTCTTCTCTTTTCTGTCTGCATGTATGTATCGCATATGCATGTTCGCGTGGGCGCATCACAAATCTGTAGGCGTTAACCGAATTAGAGTTTGATTTTAATCAAGTTCAACCTTTTTTCTTCAAACCTAAGAAAACCTGTTTGGCTAGTTTCTTTGCTTTATAATTGGAAGTTAGTGAATAAGCATTCACCAAGGGGGAGCTTAAAAAAAAACGTGTTAAGAATTAAACCCTGTTACGGCAAGACCAGGTGAAGGCTGAGAGGGAACCCTAGACCCCTTTCTCACCTGGTCATAACACATAACAGGGTTTCACGCTTTAAGTCCTTTGTAATAACAGCTAAAAGAAAAGAAATCCCCAATTAACTAAATAGTACTTTGTAAGTAGCTGAACCCCAAATTACAAAAAGGTATTTTCTTTACTTATTCAAAACTTACACCACACTTGTAATGTTACACAGTCCTTTTTGATGATGAAATCCTTTGTGGGTATAAGTCCCAAACTACTCCTAGTTGCATTGGGTTCGATCTCCCAGACATTTCAACCATCAATATTTTCTTCTCTCCCTTTTCTGAGCGCTCCCAACCTGGACGTCCGTGGATAATGTGATTTCCAGTGATCCTGTGGGCCCTTTTACTCCACCACAAGCTTTGACTCTCAAAACAGGTTCACATCTCCATAGCCTTTCGCAGTATGTCTTCAGAGAGCAGATGTTGTATGTGTGTGTGTCGCTCTCTCTCTGTTTCCCCCTACCCCCCCATCCAAACCGCAGAGATCAGTAGCCTGAGTTCCACAAAGCTACTCGGCCTTTCCATTGTCCCAGGTGCTCACAGCTGCCTGGTGCATCTGCATGTTCTGAATGGCTGCCTCGTCGTTTTACAATCCAAATGTCTGGGAGGGCAAAACCCATTGTTATTCAGGTGTTCGTGCTGTAGTCTCTGTTTTTCGGAAGACGGTCTTTGATCTGTTCTCTGTTGTCCTGTGGTAACCTTTCGCCGAGTGGAGGTGAGGCCCACTGACTTTCTGGACTCCGTCTTTAACTTTTTCAAAATCACAATCTTTAAGACACAATTGTGTTTGCAAGATGTAGCATTTTAACACTAATGTAAGCAAAACAACAGCAATGAAGTATGACAAGTCCCTAGGAGCAGATGGCTTTCATTCCAGGGGTTCACAGGAAGTTGGTGAGAACATTGCAGATGCTCTAACTATAATCTTCCCAAGTTCTCTTGATTTGGGAGCTATTCCTTTTTAGATTGGAAAATTGCATCTGTCCCTCTGCTGTTTAAGAAATGTGATGGGCAGCATTTGTTGCCGAGAAATTGCTAGAGTCTATAATTAAGGATAAGGTGACTGAACACCTTGAAATTTTTCAGCTGATTGGGGAGAGCCAGTGTGGATTTGCAAAGGGTTGGTCATGCCTGATGAACCTGATTGATCGAATTTTTTGAAGAGATGACTCAAGTAGTAGTTAGGATGTTATTTTATATGGATTTCCAGAAGGCATTTAATAATGTCCCTCATAAGAAACTGTTGGTTAAAGTTGAAACCCATGGATTTGAAGGCAATTTATTGACCTGGTTATGAAATTGGCTAAGTACCGGGGAGGAGGTGGCATAGTGGTAATGTCACTGGTCTAGTAATCCAGAGCCCAGGCTAATTCTCTGGTGACATGTGATCAAATCCCACCATGGCAGATGGTGAAATATGAATTCAATTAATAAATCTGGAGTTAAAAGCTAGTCTAATGATGAAACCATGAAACCATTGACGATTGTTGTAAAAACCCATCTGGTTCACTGATGTCCTTTAGGGAAGGAAATTTGCCATCCTTACCTGGTGACTCCAGACCCACAGCCATGTAGTTGACTCTTAAATGCCCTCTGAATGGCCTAGCTAGCCACTCAGTTCAAGGGCAATTAGGGATGGGCAATAAATGCTGGTTTAGTCAGCGACGCCCACATCCCACAAAAAAAACAAATACAGAAAAAAAAGTGGCAAGAGACAGACAGTAAGGATAATGGCAGGTACTCTATCTGGTTGGCAGGTATCCTGTAAGGCCTCAACTATTCACCGTATTTATTAACGACTTAGAGCATGGGATAGGAAGCCACATAACCAGATTTGTCGATACACAGATAAGCAGCATTGTTAATTGAAGCATAAAATTACAAAGGGATATTATTAATAGATTAAGTGAATGGATTTAGTGTAGGCAAATGTGAGGTCATCCACTTTGGACCTAAACAGGATAGAATAGGGTACTTTCTTGTTGGTGAAAAGCTAGACACAGTGGAGGTCCAAAGAGACTTGAGGGTCCAGGTATATAGATCATTAAAATGTCATGAACAGGTAGAGAAAATAATCAAAAAGGCTAATGGAATGCTGGCCTTTATATTTCTAGGAGTAGAATACAAGGGGGTAGCAGTCATGCTTCAGCTACACAAAACCCTGGTTAGACCGCACCTGGAATACTGTGAGCAATTCTGGGCACCACGCGTTAGCAAGAATATGTTGGTTTTGGAGGGAGTGCAATGTAGGTTGACCAGAATGATATCTGGACTCGAGGAGTTAAATTATGAGGAGAGATTACACACACTAGGGTTATAATCCCTGGAATTTAGAAAGTTAAAGGGTCAAAGTTATCAGGATATTAAGGGGTAAAGATAGCATAGTTGGAGAGAAACTATTTCTGCTGGCTGGGGAGTGTAGGACTAGGGGGGCATCATCTAAAACTTAGAGCCACACTTTTCAGGAGTGAAGTTAGGAAGCACATGTATACACAAAGGGTGATAAAAGTTTGAACTCTTCTGCAAACAGCAATTGATGCTGAATTAATTGTTAATTTTAAATCTGAGTTTGATTCTCATATTAACTAAAGGTATTAAGGGATATAGGGCAAAGGCAGATTTGTGGAGTTAGGTCACAAATCAGCCAAGATCTCATTGAATGGCAGAACAGGCGCGAGGAACTTAATGTCCCACTCCTGATGTTCCTATGTTTTGAGAGGGAAAAGTGAATGTTTGTTTCCACCAGTTTGCAAAAACACTATATGATTGCGAGAAGAATGAATATGAGGTTAGAAGAATTTTTTAAAATTCAGTATGCTTTACACCAAGTTGCGAATGGATGGAGATCATTACATTTTAAAAGCGAGCTGGTTAAGTGTACAAAGATATTAGGGGAAAGGGCAGGGAATTCAGATTGCTTTTGAGAACTCCAGGTGAACTAAAGGGGCTATAATTTTGTTGATTCTCATGTTAACAACCTGTAGAATTTTGTTTATTGTCTTTTAAAAAAAAAACATTAAACTGTTAATTTTTTTTAAAGGAAATAGAAGGGACTCACAGCTCTGCCAAAATAATCATTTTGATGGGTGTAAGAGAGATATGCTGGTCACAATAAAATTGATGATGTGTGCAAATAAAGCCACTAAATTCATTTTTTAAAATTAAAAATCCCTAGGTTGTGAGGATAAACTTAATTTGAATTGAAAGAACATTAATTCTGATACAACGGGAATGTACATTTTCAGTTGTAGAAACTCTAATGCAATATATTTTGTTTCACAGTTGCTGCGGGAGTTGAAACACCCAAACGTCATTGCTCTCCAGAAAGTATTTCTGTCACATGCAGACAGGAAAGTGTGGCTTTTGTTTGACTATGCTGAACATGACCTCTGGGTAAGGTCTACCTTTCTGGACTGCTAAGTACTTAGTGCAACATTGTCTAATTTCACTGTTTATACCACTGACTGGTTTAACTTGATATGTTTGTGTTTTAACATCTATTTCCAAAAATTATGCTGTGGATCCATTTTGTACAGTAATTCTCATCAGACTGAGTAATCATAAGGTGACCCATTGTAAGTGATTGATTAGCTGAAAAGTGAGTATCTGACTTTTGAAAAGTTACTTCCATAAACAATTTTATGCAGCCTTTAATATGACACTGTTGGTACCTAAAGGAAGAAAGAAATATAATTCTTGTTTTCCTCAGACTTGCATAGCTCTTTGGCAAGAGCCACATTTTGATTTTTGTGTTCCCCTTTTCCACCTGCCAATAAAGTTGAACCAATGTGATGAGTACAAATTGTGCATATGATGATTTTCACTGTTTTGCAGGAATAAGTTCCCAGAAAATGTTAGTCTGCTGTTTTTAATCAACATTGAGTTGAGCTAAACCTTGTATAATTCATATGAGTTAGTCAGAGTGCAAAGTTTATTTTCATTTCAACAGATTTTGAAATGTTGGAAAGATGATTCTCAATACAACACATCCAGTAATTGTTCAATAGTTACACTTAAACAAAATATCATATGCTTTCCACAGTATGAACATTCTATTAATCATTTACAGTATAATAGATTTCATTCATCAGGTAGAGTGTCACATGTTTCAAAGAGGAATGTTATTAATAGGTCTGAAACCTGCAGAAGTAAAAATTGTAGTGGTGGTCTACAAAATTTCACCGCAGGTCTATTCCAGTTTTTATTGTTTATAGTCTCTTGATTTACTTTGAAAACATTTCAGCACTGAAAACTATGCTTTATAAAACAAATTGCATTTCTTGTGTCAAATAAATTGTGCATGGACTAGACAGTCCTTTCAGCTGAGCTAAGATTGAGATTGCAGGAATGAAGAATGGCCATTCAACTCTTTCCAGTCAGTCTTTCAAATTCTTTCTTTGAATATACCTATTGAAAGAGCAATAGAGATGATATAGGTGCAATCAAGATATGTGTGCATGCATATCAAATCTCACATCAAAATCTGTATCTCTGTTCTTTGCTGAATCAGGTTAATTCTGCCAGTCTTAGAATGTTTCAAGAGTTTTTAACTGTAGTACTTAGCAGTCTACCTTTTTATATTGATTGTGCAAGTTAAGTCATTCCTTATAAACTCATCAAGTAATTTATTTGTTTATAATCGTGCTCTCTCATTTTTCTTCCCTTGTTTTGAGCCTCTTGTCTGTGTGCAACTTGTCTATTCCTGTCATTATTTCAAAATTATAGTTATTAACCACTTTTAATTGTAATTAATCTGTGGAATCCATTATATAGTGGCACAAATTATCTAGTCTGCTTTTCATCTCTAATGTCAGCCACTTACAGACAGACCACAGACTTATTTCTGTGTAGCATTTTATTTAGTAGCCAGCTGAGAGTCAACGAGTTCAGTTAGCTGGAATGATGAACCACTTTGGGAGCAACAAACACCTTTTTAAGTTGCCTTTATGTTTTGGTAAATATATTTATATATTGTACCAATTATGTAATTTTCTAAATAGCATGAATAGCTGTTCATAATATTTAATATAATAAAGCACTTTCAGCCTTATTTAATTGTCTTTTACATGTAAAATGCAATTCAAAACAAAACATTATCATTTCTCTGACTCTTTTTGTTCAGAAAGAATGCCTCACTAGGTTTTTCAGGAACCCTAATGCATCGATTCACTACAGTAGGAATTCAGAAGCTCAAATCTATTGACAATATTGTGGCATTCCTAACTGATAATTTTAAGTCATTTAGATCTTGGTTGAGCTTTGGACCCAGGAACTCAGCTCCATGCACATCATTGTATTCTGAATGTTTAGTGCAAGAAGCATTTTTGGATGGGGTTTCATGTGAGGCAGATACAGGTGGGAATCCTTTTTGATGCATGCAGATCTTGAGGGAAAAATAAATCTAAGTATTTTAAAGTAAGGGATGGGACTGGAAAAGGTAAGGGATTTTTAAATGTGCCAGTACACAGCCAAGAAATTACTCTCTGGAATGCACTTCACTAGTAATATGGTCCAAATCTCTGATTCTCCATTTTTTTTCTTTTCCCAATAAATGGTTTATTTTTCTTTTTCCAGCACATAATCAAATTTCACAGAGCTTCTAAAGCAAACAAGAAACCAGTTCAATTACCTCGAGGGATGGTGAAGTCCCTATTATATCAGATTCTAGATGGCATTCACTACCTGCATGCTAACTGGGTGTTACACAGGGATCTGGTAAGTAATTTACTGAGGGTATGTGAAATGGATAGCAATGCTTGAATAGCTGTTGGGGGCAAAAAGCTAATTTTATCACTAGTTGCTTTAGTGACATATTAGGCAACTTACCTGAAATAGTGCAATAAAGGGGGTTTAGTTGGAGTCAATGCTGAATAACAGATGTTGGATTTTATGACTTGGTATAGATTTCTTCATAGCATATTTACAGCTTTATCAAAAAAAACCTGAGAATTATCTCCCCCCACCCCCACACCCCCACATCACTACCACTACTCACCGCTAGCTATTTTGTCTATCCGATCCCTTTTGGGCATATTTCATTGTATATTTCTGTAGGTAGTAATAGAAATTGGGGAAATATTGTCTTAAAAGTATAATTAATTTTGTAAGACCTCATTTGAAAAGAAGGAAGATCTTTGGGGAGTACTTTCTGTTCAAGGGACACTGCCTCCAATTCTATCTTAAATATTTAACATGATGACTTTAAAAAAACAAATACTGTACTTTTTTTTATAGTTCAGGGATCTACCATTTTGTATTGCCCCACTTTCCCAGGTGCTTGATGATAAATTGTAAGGAACTACTATGTGAATCCTTGAAAGCCTTTATTAATTTCTAAGCCAACATTTGAGCTGCCTAGTTGGTAGCTGATTTTTGGGGTTGGTTTATCAGATTAACTACTCAATTTGATTTGAATTCTGGCTGCCGTTGAAATGAATTAATTTGCTCCAAAATATATATGACACTCTCGTGGACTGAGTGGCTGGGGGGTTTGGGGGAGGGAAGACCAGTTTTCCACAAATATGCAATTAAATGAATTGAAGAGGAATAATTGCAATGCTGTATCTATGATATAAGTAATTCAAATGGAAGTGATGTACTAACAAGAGCAAATGTGTATTTTCCTGATGAGGTTGAATTCAATAATGGTCTTTAGATCCCCGAGTATTCTTCTTTTACCTTTATTAAGCTTGGTGTGAAGCGAAGTTACACAAGCAGAGTAAAATCAAGTCTAGTGACATGCTCTTCAGATTTGGATACCCTTTAAGTATTACACCAGGCACCTGTTTGGGTATTGTGCTACTAAAAACTAAACATCACAGCCTATTTACATGCTAATAAGTCCCCCCCCAAAGTTCCTTGTTCTCCCTATTGGCTCCTTTTGTCACATGACATCATACGGTCCTTCCTCTTCAGTAATTTTCCTTCATGCTTGGACTTGTCTTTGATCTTGAGCAACTCCTAGTCTTTGCATTGCAATTGATCCAATCAACCATTGCTAGAGTTCCTGTCTTTGTACCCGCAATTAATTTAATCTGCTGTTGCTGGGCTAACTCTCTCGAATCATCTTTCTGTTTTCCATGCTACAACTGAATGCAGTTTCCTTAATTTCTCTAATTTCTTGTGGCAGTGTTCATGTTCTGTTTCAACATAACTGTAATATGAAAGTCTGTTACACTAATGAAGGTAAGCAATGCACAGACTTCATTATTCATTCCAATGGGAGCTTTATCTTGAACCTGTATCAACTAAGCAACTATTGTCACAATCTGCTATTGGAATAAGTAATGTGTGACTGACTTGGGATTTGCCCAAGGGAATGATTAGTAATGCACAGCTGAAGAAGATTAATTTTCTAATGTACAACTTGAGTAGTGTTAAATCTGTGGTCCCTTTTGAGTCTCCGATTCAAGTAGATTTTTGTGAATTGTTGGATATCGAATTGTTTTCCTTCCCTGTTTCTGGGCATTTGACTTCCTTTTATTACTATTTTCTTAAAATGCAAATAGTCAAATCCAGAGGTTAAAGACATCTTTGCCACATGTGTTGAAATCTGAGGAATGATGAATAAATAGAGCTCCACTTGTTGATGCACAACTGGAGCAGGAGGAATTACAGCCAACATGGATTGGTTGGTTGACCAACCTGTGTCATTATTGTAATTTTCATGTGTTCTGCTCCATTTGTAGAATGTTTCTTCAGTTTTCCTTTTTATAGTGTGTTCAAGAATTTGGTGAGACAAGCGGGTAGGTATGCTGTCCTTTCACCTGTGGCCTGGGCTCAAATATAACCTGGGCTGATGGCAAATTACTCTTTCCTGGCTACAAGGATCTTGTATACAGTGAGTTTAGGCCATCTCAATTCAAGTGTGGTTCATAACACAAAATTACCTGCAATTTGCATTAATTTGCAACCTCAGTTTACTACAAGGTTTGCCTGTCAAACATGGGAAAACATCACATTGGTGCTGAGAAGGTTGCTCTCCTGAGGCTAGAGTTGAGGCTGATTTGTTGGGGAGGAGTAAAATGAGCTTTCCTCCAGATACTGATATTGAGTCCTAAAAGTGGAGAAATGTTTGAATGCCCATAACAAAATATCAAAAATAATGCGAGAAAAAAAATGATAGCCAACTGACAAAAATATATGTCTCCCATAGATTATCCTGCCTGTATATCTTCTGAACTTTATGCAACATGGCACTTTTGATATTTAGTAATGTCTTATTGCTGGGTTCCAGTTCTTTACATTTTGTACCAATTCAAAAGCTAGTTTTGAATCTGACCACAAATCGATCTGTTTTATTGCACGATGTGCATACTGTTGGTTGGACTCATTGATTAGTCTCTAATTTAGATGACCATCTTTAATATCTCCCATAATGATGACAGTTTTGAAACCGGCACAAATTGAGAACCTTCTGAACTTGTTTCAGGTGGGAGAGTGGGGTAGATGAGACTTATGTATAATAATGTCACTGTATAAAAACCTGTCAATTCAAAGAGTGAATTATAAGGACCTCTAGCTTATCAGTGAGTTTACTGTAGTCCAACTTGGGATGTTCTGCATCTTCTGTTACTGGAGTAAAACTTGCATGTTTGACAAATCGTACCCTCTTAAACATGAACATCATAAAGTCTAGAAGTAAATCAGTAATGGTACCTAACTTTGTGTATAACATTTCCTCAGTACTATTTCAGCATGCATTCTCTTGAACAAGGAGAACAATAAACATTTGCCATGTATGTGTAACTCTTTTAACAAATTTGGTCTTCCAAAGATGCTTCTACTATATAGAGGTTACAGTCTCAGGGGACTACAACTGTGCACCCTACTGGGAAGCATAGAATCACTGACAGAAACTTCTGGATTTCCGCATTTAATTGCTTGCATGTGCAGACTCGTGAAGTTCCTGTCATGACGACAAATGACAGTTTCACCGTCTTTACTGCGCAGAATCTGACAGTAGAATTTTACAGACAGGAGTGCAGTTGGACCATTGTGTCTGTACTGGAGCTCTTAGTCTCGATCTTTTGCTCTTTCTCCATATCCTTTTAAATTTTTCTCTGTGATATCTTAAATGCTATCAAAGATTCTGCTTCCACCACTGTTTGTGGTATGGCATACATTTCCTGACATCTTCAATGTTATGTAAAAAATAAATTATCTAAGGTCTTGTTTTAATCTTCAATGTATGTGCTCCAGTTATCAACACTGACCAATAGAAGTATTTTTCCTATTTACCTCATCGAAACTGCTCATGGAATACTTGGAGTGAGAACAGTAATGGTCAAAATACTGCTCCCTGGAAACAACAATATTGTACATCGCTCCAAGTTAATATTGTATTCTGCCCTTTCGCCATCTTCCTATCAATGCTGCCACATCCCAATTCCATGCATCTTATTTTTATTAATGAGCTTCTAATTATACAATCATAGAATGGTTACAGCACAGAAGGAGGCCATTCGGTCCATCATGTCAATGCCACTTCCCTGCAAAAAGCTAGTTCCACACCCCTGCCTTTTCCCGTAGCCCTGCAAATTCTTTCCAGATAATTATCCTGTTCTCTTTGAAGGCCTCAGTTGAATCTGCCTCTACCACACACTTGGGAAGTGCATTCCAGAACCTAACCACTTGCTGAGTAAAAAGATTTTCCTCATGTCATTGTTGGTTCTTTCCCCAATCACTTTAAATTTGGTGTCCTCTGGTACTGGATCCTTCTGCCAATGGGAACAGTTTCTCCCTCTCCACTCTGTCCAGACCCCTCATGATTTTGACAGCTCTATCAAATCTCTTCAAAGAGGAAAGCCCCAGCTCTCCAAACTATCCATGTAACTGAAGTTCCTCATCCCTGGAAACATTCTCATGAATTTTTTCTGCAGCCTCTCTAATGCCTTAACATCCTTTCTAAAGTGTTTTGCCCAGAACTGGACACAATACTCCAGTTGACGTGGAACCAGTGTTTTATACAGGTTTAATCGTAATTTCCTTGTTCTGTACTCGGCCCTATTTGTAAAGGCCAGGATCCATATATTTTATTAGCTGCTTTCTCAACCTTTCCTGCAACCTTCAATGATCTGTGCACATATACCCCCAGCTCCCTTGCTCCTGCACCCCCTTTAGAATTGAACCCTTCAATTTATATTGACCTCTCCTCATTCTTCTACCAAAATGAATCACTGAACACTGCGTTAAATTTCATCTGCCACTTGGCCGCCCATTCCACTAACCTGTCGATGTTCCCCTCCCCTCTCTCTGTCGGCCCCCTCTCTCTCTGTCGGCCTCCTCTTCCCCCCCCCCCCCCCCCCTCTCTCTCTCTCGGCCCCCTCTCCACTCTCTTTCTCTCTCGGCCCCCACCCCCCCCCCCTCGGCCCCCACTCTCTTTCCCTCCCCCCCCCCCTCGGCCCCCACTCTCTTCCCCCCCCCCCCCCCCTCGCCCCCACTCTCCCCCCCCTCGGCCCCCCACTCTCCCCCCCCTCGGCCCCCACTCTCCCCCCCCCCTCGGCCCCCACACTCCCCCCCCCCCCCTCGGCCCCCACACGCACCCCCCCCCCTCGGCCCCCACAGTCCCCCCCCCCCCCTCGGCCCCCACTCTCCCCCCCCCCCCCCTCGGCTCCCCACTCTCCCCCCCCCCCCCTCGGCCCCTACTCTCCCCCCCCCCTTCCCCCCCCTCCCCCTCGGCCCCCACTCTCCCCCCTTCCCCCCCCCCCTCGGCCCCCCACTCTCCCCCCTTCCCCCCTCCCCCCCCCCTCCCCCCCCCCCCTCGGCCCCCACTCTTTTCCCCCCCCTCCCCCCCCCCCTCGGCCCCCACTCTCCCCCCCCCCCCCCCCCACCCCCCTCGGCCCCCACTCTTCCCCCCCCCCCCTCGGCCCCACTCTTCCCCCCCCCCCCCCTCGGCCCCCCTCTCTCTCTCTCGGCCCCCTCTCCCCCCCTCTCCCTCTCTGTCGGCCCCCTCTCCCTCTCTGTCGGCCCCCTCTCCCCCTCTGTCGGCCCCCTCTTCCCCCTCTCCCTCTCTGTCGGCCCCCTCTCTCCCCCTCTCCCTCTCTGTCGGCCCCTTCTCTCCCCCTCAGCCCCTCGTCCCCCTCTATCCCCGTCAACTCCCTGTCTCTGTCGACCCCCCTCCCTCCTCTCCTCTCTATCTGTCTATCTATGTCTCTATCTCTCTCTCTCTCTCCCCTCTCTCTCTCTCCTCTCTATCTATCTCTCTCTCTCGCTCTCGCTCTCTCACCCCTCTGCCAGCTCCGGCCCCCCCCCCTCTGCTCCGGCCCCCCCCCCCCTCTGCTCCGGCCCCCCCCCCCCCTCTGCTCCGGCCCCCACCCCCCCCCCTCTGCTCCGGCCCCCCCCCCCCCCTCTGCTCCGGCCCCCCCCCCCCTCTGCTCCGGCCCCCCCCCCCCCCTCTGCTGCGGCCCCCCCCCCCCCTCTGCTCCGGCCCCCCCCCTCTGCTCCGGCCCGCCCCCCCCCTGCTCCCGCCCCCCCCCTGCTCCCGCCCCCCCCCTGCTCCCGCCCCCCCCCTGCTCCCGCCCCCCCCCTGCTCCCGTCCCCCCCTCTGCTCCCGCCCCCCCCTCTGCTCCCGCCCCCCCCTCTGCTCCCGCCCCCCCCTCTGCTCCCGCCCCCCCCTCTGCTCCCGCCCCCCCCCCCCTCTGCTCCGGCCCCCCCCCCCCCCTCTGCTCCGGCCCCCCCCCCCCCTCTGCTCCGGCCCCCCCCCCCCCTCTGCTCCGGCCCCCCCCCCCCTCTGCTCCGGCCCCCCCCCCCCCTCTGCTCCGGCCCCCCCCCCCCCTCTGCTCCGGCCCCCCCCCCCCCTCTGCTCCGGCCCGCCCCCCCCCTGCTCCCGCCCCCCCTCCCCCCCCCTGCTCCCCAGCCCCCCCCCTGCTCCCGTCCCCCCCCCTGCTCCCGTCCCCACCCCTCTGCTCCCGCCCCCCCCCTCTGCTTCCCGCCCCCCCCTCTGCTCCCCGCCCCCCCCTCTGCTCCCGCCCCCCCCCTCTGCTCCCGCCCCCCCCTCTGCTCCCGCCCCCCCCCTCTGCTCCCGCCCCCCCCTCTGCTCCCGCCCCCCCCTCTGCTCCCCGCCCCCCTCTGCTCCCCCGCCCCCCCCTCTGCTCCCGCCCCCCCTCTGCTCCCGCCCCCCCTCTGCTCCCGCCCCCCCTCTGCTCCCGCCCCCCCCTCTGCTCCCGCCCCCCCCTCTGCTCCCGCCCCCCCCCTCTGCTCCCGCCCCCCCCTCTGCTCCCGCCCCCCCCTCTGCTCCTCGCCCCCCCCCCTCTGCTCCGCCCCCCCCTCTGCTCCGCCCCCCCCTGCTCCCGCCCCCCCTCTGCTCCCGCCCCCCCTCTGCTCCCGCCCCCCCCTCTGCTCCCGCCCCCCCCTCTGCTCCCGCCCCCCCCTCTGCTCCCGCCCCCCCCTCTGCTCCCGCCCCCCCCTCTGCTCCCGCCCCCCCCTCTGCTCCCGCCCCCCCCTCTGCTCCCGCCCCCCCCTCTGCTCCCGCCCCCCCCTCTGCTCCCGCCCCCATACCCCTCTGCTCCCGCCCCCCCCTCTGCTCCCGCCCCCCCCTCTGCTCCCGCCCCCCCCTCTGCTCCCGCCGCCCCACCCTCTGCTCCCGCCCCCCCCTCTGCTCCCGCCCCCCCCTCTGCTCCCGCCCCACCCTCTGCTCCCGCCCCCCCCTCTGCTCCCGCCCCCCCTCTGCTCCCGCCCCCCCTCTGCTCCGCCCCCCCCTCGCTCCCGCCCCCCCCTCTGCTCCCGCCCCCCCCTCTGCTCCCGCCCCCACCCTCTGCTCCCGCCCCCCCTCTGCTCCCGCCCCCCCCTTCTGCTCCCGCCCCCCCCTCTGCTCCGCCCCCCCCTCTGCTCCCGCCCCCCCTCTGCTCCCCCGCCCCCCCCCTCTGCTCACGCCCCCCCCTCTGCTCCCGCCCCCCCCCTCTGCTCCCGCCCCCCCCTCTGCTCCCGCCCCCCCCTCTGCTCCCGCCCCCCCCTCTGCTCCCGCCCCCCCTCTGCTCCCGCCCCCCCCTCTGCTCCCGCCCCCCCCTCTGCTCCCGCCCCCCCCTCTGCTCCCGCCCCCCCCCTCTGCTCCCGCCCCCCCCTCTGCTCCCGCCCCCCCCTCTGCTCCCGCCCCCCCCTCTGCTCCCGCCCCCCCTCTGCTCCCGCCCCCCCTCTGCTCCCGCCCCCCCCTCTGCTCCCGCCCCCCCCTCTGCTCCCGCCCCCCCCTCTGCCTCCCGCCCCCCCCTCTGCTCCCGCCCCCCCTCTGCTCCCGCTCGCCCCCCCCCTCTGCTCCCGCCCCCCCCTCTGCTCCCGCCCCCCCCTCTGCTCCCCGCCCCCCCCCCTCTGCTCCCGCCCCCCCCTCTGCTCCCGCCCCCCCCTCTGCTCCCTGCCCCCCCCTCTGCTCCCGCCCCCCCCTCTGCTCCCGCCCCCCCTCTGCTCCCGCCCCCCCTCTGCTCCCGCCCCCCCCGCTGCTCCCGCCCCCCCCTCTGCTCCCGCCCCCCCCTCTGCTCCCGCCCCCCCCTCTGCTCCCGCCCCCCCCCCTCTGCTCCCGCCCCCCCCCCTCTGCTCCCGCCCCCCCCCTCTGCTCCCGCCCCCCCCCTCTGCTCCCGCCCCCCCCCTCTGCTCCCGCCCCCCCCCTCTGCTCCCGCCCCCCCCCTCTGCTCCCGCCCCCCCCCTCTGCTCCCGCCCCCCCCCTCTGCTCCCGCCCCCCCCCTCTGCTCCCGCCCCCCCCCTCTGCTCCCGCCCCCCCCCTCTGCTCCCGCCCCCCCCCTCTGCTCCCGCCCCCCCCTCTGCTCCCGCCCCCCCCCTCTGCTCCCGCCCCCCCCTCTGCTCCCGCCCCCCCCTCTGCTCCCGCCCCCCCCTCTGCTCCCTCTCTCTCGCACTCTCTCTCTCTCTCTCCCTCTCTCCACCCTCTCTCTCGCTCTCTCGCTCTCTCCCTCTCTCCACCCTCTCTCTCGCTCTCTCCCTCTCTCCACCCTCTCTCTCGCTCTCTCCCTCTCTCCACCCTCTCTCTCGCTCTCTCCTGCTCTCTCTGCCCCTCCCCCTCTCTTTCTCTTTGTTTCCCCCCCGCCGGCAGTTGCAGCGAGCACTGAGCACAGCAGCTATGTGATCAATTTGTTTGAAAACCTCACACTGTCAGTTTCACGGCTGACAGTTGCTGAAGCGGGAACGTATTTACCAACGTGGGACAGAATTAGGGGTTTTCCGACTTTTTTTATAAGTCAGCCGGCAAACCCCAAATCTGTCGGCAGTTAGGAAGCGCGTTCCTGCTTCAGCAGCTGTCAGCTGTGAAACTGACAGCACGATGTATTTGAAAAGGCCAGTCTGCAAGAAGAAGACAATGGGAAATTTCCCATCTCTAGTCACTGAGCTCTGGTGAAGATGAGGAACGGCCCCGGGTAAAGTTTACATCCGTGGACCGGATGGAAACCTTTGGCGGGCCGGATCCTGGCCCCTGGGCCATATTTTGGTCAACCCTGTGCTAAAGGAACCTGGACTTCAAAAATGAAGTTGTAATAACTGATGAGGAAATAGAATTTCTGGGAGGTCATAAAAGGTTTAAGGGAATAAATAAAATCTAAGTAGGAAAACAATTCATTGTTTCATAAATTAGAAATGACTTCTAGTGGTTTACTGAAGACAAGATGATTGTTTTAGGAAGAACAAGCCTTTATCAATTAATTCTGAGCAGGAATGGCTGTCTGGGAAGAGCAAGTTAATGGAAGTGGTTACCAAAACTAGACATACCTTTGAAGCCATATTTCCTAGCCTTAAGAACCAGTTATTTGAACTAATTTTAAGTCAGGCTTGATGTTTTCTGGAGAAAATTATTCTGTGAGGATGCTGAAAACCGCAATGGAGCTGTCAAGACATCATCTCTTCACAATAATCTAGGGTTGTAATCTCAGGATTACTCCCTGTGCCATGTGCTAGTGAGGGTAGGAATCAGAGGATAAGGCAAATGAATGCGTGGCTGACGAGCTGGTGTAGGCGGGAGGGCTTCAGCTACTTGGATCATTGGGATCTCTTCTGGTGCAGAGGTGACCTGTACAAGAAGGACGGATTGCATTTGAACTGGAAGGGGACCAATATCCTTGCGGGGAGGTTTGCTACTCGGGAGGGTTTAAACTAGTCTTGCAGGGGGATGGGACCCAAAGTAGTAGTCTCTCAGATGAGATAGTTGAGGCAAATGTAGAGGTTAAAGCAAGCAAGTCCAGTAGGCAGGCCGGGCAGGGACAGGACAGGGAGCGTGGAAGGTCTGGTAGGCTAAACTGCATTCACTTTAATGCAGGAAGCCTTACAGGTAAGGCAGATGAACTTAGAACATGGATCGGTACATGGGATTGTGATATTATAATTATTACGGAAACGTGGTTGAGGGATGGGCAGGACTGGCAGTTCACTGTTCCGGGGTACTGATGCTTCCGGCGTGACAGAGGTGGAGGTAAGAGAGGAGGGGGAGTTGCACTATTGATTAGGGAGGACATCACGGCAGTACTGAGAGAGGATATCCCAGGGGGAATGTCCAGCGAGGCCATATAGGTAGAACTTAGAAATAAGAAAGGGGTGATCACTTTGCGATTATACTATAGGCCCCCCAATAGTCAGAGGGAAGTGGAGGAGTATATATGTAGGGAAATCACAGATGAGTGTAGGAATTATAGGGTTGTAATAGTAGGTGATTTTAACTTCCCTAATATTGACTGGGACTGCCTTAGTGCTAAGGGATCAGATGGGGAAGAATTTGTTTAGTGTGTCCAGGATAGTTTTCTGAAGCAGTATTTGGATGGCCCTACTAGAGAAGGGGCTACACTCGACCTCCTCTTAGGAAATGAGGATGGGCAGGTGGTTGATGTGTCAATGGGGGAGCACTTTGGGACTCGATTAGCTTCAAAATAGTTATGGAAAAGGATAGGACTGGTCCTCAGGTTGAAGTCCTAAATTGGGGGAAGGCGAATTTCGATGGCATCAGACAGGAACTGTCAAAAGTTGAATGGGAGAGGCTGTTTACAGGTAAAGGGACGTCTGGCAAGTGGGAGGCTTTTAAAAGTGAGATAGGAAGAGTTCAGGGCCGGCATGTTCCTGTTAGATGGAAGGCAAAGGTTGGCAAGTTTAGGGAACCTTGGTTGACGAGGGATATTGAGGGTCTGGTCAGGACAAAGAAGGAGGTATATGTCAGGTATTGGCTGCTGGAATCAAGCGAGTCCTTCGAGGAGTATAGAGGATGTAGGAGTACACTTAAGAAGGAAATTAGGAGGGCGAAAAGGGGCCATGAGATTTCCCTGGCAGATAAGATAAAGGAGAATCCTAAAAGATTTTACCAGTAGATTAAGAGTAAAAGGGTAGCTAGGGAGAGAGTAGGTCCCCTTAAGGATCAGTGTGGTAATCTATGTGTCGAGCCACGGGAAATGGGCGAGGTTTTAAATGAATACTTCTTGTCTGTATGTACCGTCGAGAAGGTCATGGAAGCTAGTGAGTTCAAGGGAGGGAACACCGATATCCTGGAGCATATCAACATTACAAAAGAGGAGGTGTTGGAGGTTTTGAAGTGCATTAAGGTGGATAAATCCCCAGGGCCTGACAAGGTGTATCTGAGGATGCTTTGGGAAGCAAGGGAGGAGATTGCTGGGGCCCTGGCAGAGACTCATATTCTTTTATCCATCGAAGATGTCAGCCTGACCTTACTGCTCTTTTCAAATTACAAATCTAGCATTAAACATTGCTGGATTTTACTAAGGAATTTTTTTAGTTTAGAGATACAGCACTGAAACAGGCCCTTCGGCCCACCGAGTCTGTGCCGACCATCAACCACCCATTTATAGTAATCCTACACTAATCCCATATTCCACCACATCCCCACCTGTCCCTATATTTCCCTATCACCTACCTATACTAGGGGCAATTTATAATGGCCAATTTACCTACCAACCTGCAAGTCTTTTGGCTTGTGGGAGGAAACCGGAGCACCCGGAGGAAACCCACGCAGACACAGGGAGAACTTGCAAACTCCACACAGGCAGTACCCAGAATTGAACCCGGGTCGCTGGAGCTGTGAGGCTACAGTGCTAACCACTGCGCCACTGTACCATCCTTGCTTAAATATTCGTATATTGGTTTGAGAGGTCAAAATTACCTTTCTAGAAGAGGTAATTTAATTAACTCTATTTATGAATCAATTAGAGATGTGATTTCTGAATATTCTGTAACTGAGTTACAAAATATTCCAGATGTTGGTATATTTGTATGCATTACATACTTTATAGTAATTGCATTGTATTATGCTACTGAGAGGAGAAATTAATTTGTAGAAAATGAAACTCAATTCTACTGTAATTAAGAGGAAAGTGATTGAGGGCAGTTCTAATCATTGTAATCCCATGGAAGATGACTCCACATTAAGGTAAATAGTAATGGCATTTGGCTGAAAACAGAACTGCATACAACTTTTGAAGTCCTGAATTTATGTTGAGTTATTCAGCATATTCAGCATCAGGTGGCCGGACCGTATCTCCAACACAGAAGTCTTCGAGGTGGCCAACATCCCCAGCATATACACCCTACTGAGCCAACGGCGCCTGAGATGGCTTGGCCATGTGAGCCGCATGGAAGATGGCAGGATCCCCAAGGATACATTGTACAGCGAGCTCGTCACTGGTACCAGACCCACCGGCCGTCCATGGCTCCGCTTTAAAGACGTCTGCAAACGCGACATGAAGTCCTGTGACATTGATCACAAGTTGTGGGAGTCAGTTGCCAGCGATCGCCAGAGCTGGCGGGCAACCATAAAGGCGGGGCTAAAGCGTGGCGAGTCGAAGAGACTTAGCAGTTGGCAGGAAAAAAGACAAGCGCAAGGAGAGAGCCAACTGTGTAACAGCCCCGACAACCAATTTTATCTGCAGCACCTGTGGAAAAGTCTGTCACTCTAGAATTGGCCTTTATAGCCACTCCAGGCGCTGCTGCACAAACCACTGACCACCTCCAGGCGCTTATCCATTGTCTCTCGAGACAAGGAGGCCAAAGAAGAAGAATTCAGCATATTACTCCACACAGTAGCACTGAACATTAAGTAAGTGTTTATTCTGAACACTATAAAGTGATGAAATTAATAGCTTACAATTTACTCAATGGGTTAGAATATTCTCAATACCGATAGAAAATTACATTCTCTACATTTTGAGTGAATTATCTTTTTCGGCCACAATTCCATCTCTGATCTTTAAAAAAGTATGTAAATATCTAATCAATGTAAGTGTGAAAAGTAAACTATATAACTCACCATTACAGGCTGGCTATGAGGATTTAAATGAAAAGCCTACATAACTATTCTGAGTCTGGTGCTTCTGAGTTCTGTCTCTTGGACATATGAAAGAACATCCATATGTATGCAGTGGTAAATTCTAACTTCTCTTTTCTGTCTTGAGTTATAGTACAGTGTTCCCATGTTATACCAGCCACCCATATAGGGCAACAAATTTAAAATATGCACATTTCTCGTGTATTATATGCATTTTGCCATTCTTGCTCATCGGAAAATGACGGATGGTAACAGTTTGATACAGCAGTTGCTTATCCTTCACTGTCATCCTCACATACCTATTGGCAGGTCTGAACTTGATGGCACTAATTAGCAATAATAAGATAAATTACATCAAAAGTAATTCTCTCAGTAATGAACATCGCAATACCCAGAAGTGGTAGAACCATAACTTGATGGTGGTATAACATTGGTCACTATTTAGAAATGAGTTTAAAAAGCTGTACATTAGATTTGATATTCTTTAAGTCCTGTTGGTATTTATCACTAATCTGTGCCCATGGAACTTAGTATTGTAAATGTTTTGAATTCCATACTTAGCCTAAGTAAGAACTGAAGTATTGAAAATTATAATACTGCACATCTTGCTAAATTAGCTGATACAGGAACATAGGCACAGGAGTAGGCCATTTAGCCCCTCGGGTGTATTCTACCATTTAGAGAGATCATGGCTGATCTGTGACCTGACTCCATTTACCTGCCTTTCCCCTATATTCCTTATACCTTTGGTTAACAAAAATCTACCAATCTTCCATTTAAAACTAACAATTGACTTACCATCAACTGCCGTTTGTGGAAAAGAGTTCCAAACTTGACTTCTACCCTTTGCATGCCATCAGTGTTTTCCAACTTCACTCCTAAAAGGCCTGGCTCTAATTTTTAGGCTATGTGCCCTTGTCACAGAGTAGTCAGAAATAGGGTAGATGGAGAGAAACTCCGTTCCCCTTAATATCTTGAAAACTTCAATCAACTCACCCATAATTTTCTAAATTCTAGGTAGTACAACCCTATTTTTTGTAATCTCTCCTCATAATTTAAGCTGTGGAGTCTTCAGTATCATTCCAGTACATCTACATTGCACTCCGTCCAAGGCCTTCCGAAGGTGGGATGCCCATAACTGCTCGCAGTACTCCAGATGTGGTCTTATCAGGGATTTGTATAGCTGTAGCATGACTTCTACCCCTTGTATTCTAGTTATCAATATATAATGGCCAGCATTCCATTAGCCGCCTTGATTATTTTCTGTGTCTTCCAATGACATGCGATCTATGTGCATGTACTCCTAAGTCTCTTTGGATGTCCACTGCTTCGAGCTTTTCACCATTTAGAAAGTACTGTGATCTTTTTTTGTCCAAAGTGGATTACCTCACATTTGTCTACATTCTAATCCATTTATCACAGTTTTGCCCAATCACTTAATCGATTAAAAAACCTTTGTAATTTTATGCTTCCATTTACACTGCTTACAATGCTGTCTATCTTTGTGTCAGTGATAAATTTAGATAGCTGTCCCGTCATCTAAGTTAATAAATGCAATGAACAGTTGCAGTCCCAGCACAGATTCTTGTAGGATACCACAGGCCATGTCCTATCAATTTGAGTACCTTCCCATTATTGATGCTGTCTGTCAGCCAATCTCTGAACTAGGTCAATTATTTGCCTTCAATTCCAAGAGCTTCAACTTTAACTAACAGTCTCTTATAAAGGGCTTTATCAGTTGCCTTCCGAAAGTCTATATAAATAATATCCTTAGACATTCTCCTGTCCACTACTTTAGTTACCTCTTCAAAAAATTCCATCAGATTCATCCTGTATAACCTACCCTTTACAAATTTATGCTGGCTCTCTCTGATCAGCTGAACATTTTCAAGGTGTTCAGTCACTCTATATTTAATTGTAGACTCCAGTAATTTCCTGATCTTAGCTAGATGCTACAGTTGGTTTCAGTGCACCTGATTAGGAAGTGTAAAATTGGCCACAGCTCCTGAGTTGTCTGCTGGGAAATGTGCATGGGTTCTGCAGGAAATGCAGAAGTGTGGACGCAGTGTGAGGACCACATTGGGTCACCTGTGCCTTTCTTTCTCCATATGGCCCAGTAGTCTGCTGAAAGACTGTCGAATTCTCATAAGAAGAATGGCCACTTTGGTATTGGAGGATGCCTCTGCATTGCACCCCAACAAGGAGGGGAGAAAATTGGCAACAAAAAAAAATGCATTTGTGTAAATAATTTCCTCCTGTGTCCAAATTTTCCTGAGCAAATCAGAAGAAGTGGATCTCCAGGCTTCACTGTTTGGAAACGAAAATACTAGAGGAACCTGTAAGCTTTTACTGAGCTTTCAATTTGAAATACCAGTGCCAGAATACATGTTAAATGGAATTCGGCTATGCACGTTGACTCTATATATGTTTGGGAATAATAGAAATCTTAGTCGAGAGACCTTTTTGTGATCGTGTTTCCAAATTGCATGATGACTAACGCGAATGTAAGGAGGGAGGAATTGCATAAAATGGATAAGACTTTGGTTTTGTTTAACAAATGTGACTAAGCTTTTAAATTTGCACACAAACATACGAATTAGGAGCAGGAGTAGGCCACTCGGCCCCTCGAGCCTGCTCTGCCATTCAACAAGATCATGGCTGATCTGATCGTAACCTCAACTTCACAGTCCCGCCTACCCCCCGATAACCTTTCACCCCCCCTTTCTAATCAAGAATCTATCTACCTCTCCCTTAAAAATATTCAAAGACTGCTTCCACTGCCTTTTGAGAAAGAAAGTTCCAAAAAGACACGACTGTCTGAGAGAAAAAATTCTCCTCATCTCTGTCTTAAATGAACGACTCCTTACTTTTAAACGGTGACCTCTAGTTCTAGATTCTCCCACAAGAGGAAACATCCTTTCCACATTCCCCCATGTCAACACCCCTCAGGATTTTGTATGTTTCAATCAAGTCACCTATTCCTCTTCTAAATTCCAGTGGGTACAAGCCTAGCCTGTCCGACCTTTCCTCATAAGGCAGCCTGTTCATTCCAGTTATTAGTCAATAAACCTTCTCTGTGTTTCCAACACATTTACATCCTTCCTTAAGTAAGGAGACCAGTACTGTACATAGTACTCCAGATGTGGTCTCACCAATATCCTGCATAACTGAAGCATGACCTCCCTACTTTTGTCTTAAATTCCCCTCGCAATAAACAATAACTTTCTATTAGCTTTCCTAATTATGTGCTGTACGTGCATACTAACCTTTTGTGATTCATGCACTAGTACACCCAGATCCCTCTGCATCTCAGAGCTCTTCAATCTCTCACCATTTAGGTAATGTTTATTTTTTATTCTTCCTGCTAAAATGGACAATTTCACATTTTTCCCTTGATACTCCATTTGCCAGATCTTTCCTACTCACTTAACCTATCTATATCCTTTTGTAGCCTCCTTATGTCCTCTTCACAATTTATTTTCCTACTTGTCTTTGTGTCATCAGCAAATTTAGCAACCATACCTTCGCTCCCTTCAGCCAAGTCATTTATATAAATTGGAAAAAGTTGAGGCCCCAGCACTGATCCTTGTGGCACACCACTCGTTACATCTTGCCAGCCAGAAAATGACCCATTTATGCTGACTCTTTGTTTCCTGTTAGCTAGCCAATCTTCTATCCGTGCCAATATGTTACACTCTACACTATGAGCTTTTATTTTCTGCAATAACCTTTGATGTGACACCTTATCAAATGCCTTCTGAAAATCTAAGTACAGTACATCCACCGGCTCCCCTTTATCCACAGCACATGTTACTTCCTCAAAATACTGCAATAAATTGGTTAAACATGATTTCCCTTTCACAAAACCATGTTGACTGCCTGATTACTGTGAATTTTTCTAAGTGCCCTGTTATAATGTCTTTGATTTAGCTTCTGACATTTTCTAACAGTTAAGCTAACTGGCCTGTAGTTTCTTGCTTTCTGTCTCTCTCCCTTTTTGAATAAAGGAGTTACATTTGCTATTTTCCAATCTAATGGAGCCTTCCCCGAATCTAGGGAATTTTGGAAAATAAAACCAACACATCAACTATCTCACTAGCCACTTCTTTTAAGACTCAATGATGAAGTCCATCAGGACCCGGGGACTTGTCAGCCCGCAGCTCCAACAATTTGTTCAGTACCACTTCCCTGGTGATTATAATTTTCTTGAGTTCGTCCCTCACTTCTATTTCCTGATTTACAGCTATTTCTGGGATGTTACTTGTCTACTCTATAGTGAGGACCAATACAAAATCCCTGTTCAATTCATCTCCCATCTCCTTATTTTCCATTATTAATTCCCTAGACTCACTTTCTGTAGGGCCAGTGCTCACTTTATTAACTTTTCAATGTTAAATATCTAAAGAAATGCTTACTATCTGTTTTTCTATTTCTAGCTAGCTTTCTCTCGTATTCTAATTTTTCCCTTCTTATTAATCTTTTAGTCATTCTTTGTTGTATTTTATATTCTGTCCAATCTTCCAATCTGTTTTGGGGAACTTGGCTTAAAATTATGACAGTGAATCAATGGGTAAATGTACAGTATTGCTGAGCCGTAGTGACTAGGATCAGCAACAACTTGTGTTTGTAAAGCGTCTTTAATGTAGTAAAACATGCCAAGACACTTAAACAAAATTTGACACCGAGTCAGGTAAGAAGATATTCGAGCAGAGCTTGGTCAAAAAGGTAGGTTTTAAGGTGCATCTTAAAGGAGGGAAGAGAAAGCTGGAAAGATGTAGGCAGAGAATTCCAGAGCTTAGGACTTGGGCAGCCGAAGGCACAACCACCAATGATGGAGCTATTAAATGGTGGATGAAGGTGTCCCCCTCTTTGCTGAACTAGCTATTTTTGGTTTAATTGTCTCTAAAATTGGCCTTGGTGCTACATAGGGATGGGGACATCAGCCAGAATCTGCACTTATGATGGCTATCTAAAAGTATGTGTGTAAATGTTAACTGAGGAATAGATCTGGACCTGTTGCAATTTACCCCTGTTCCCACATTAAATACCTTCAAGATCCCATGGCACTTTACAAGATAGAGTGTGGAGATTTACTGTTCTCCCAGTTAACATTTCATCCCTCAACAAAATTTCTGGTCAACATTTTTACATCAAAATTGATTAACTGATCATTTTGTTTTTTAATTAAATTTTACTGTGCACATATTGACTCTGCATTTGCCTACTTAAGTGACTATGCAAAGTATTTCATTGTCTGTGAAGCACATTAAGACGTTTTACAGATATGAAAAGGCTTTATATAAATTGAAGTGCATAACTAAACAATGCTTACATATTTATGGTTGATGATGCATTTTGCTGAAAAGGTGTGAGCCACATGTGCAAAGCTTTTATGGTGAATGAAACATGAATGACCAAAACTTGCAGGGCTACAGGGATCAAGTAGGGGAGTGGGACTGATTGGATTGCTCCACAGAGAGCCAGCATGGACTTGATGGGTTGAATGGCCACCTATGTTGTAAATGACTCTATTTGAAAACACGTGACTATCATGGAATCAGTCATTTACAGCACAGAAAGTGGCCATTCGGCCCATTGAGTCCATGCCAGCTCTTCGTAGAGCAATCCAGTAAGTCCTGTCCCCTTAACCCTGCAAGTTTATTTCTTTCAAGTAAACTTTCAATTGCCTTTTGAAATCACTGTCTCTGCCTCCACCACCCTTGTATGCAGCAAGTTCCAGGTCATTGTGACTTGCTGCGTTTAAAAAAAAAAGAAAAAACGTTCTTCCTCACATCCACCCCCCCACCCCTCCGCCCTGCATCTCTTGCCCAAAACCTTAAATCTGTGTCCCTTAGTTCTTGTACCATCAGCTAATGGGAACAGTTTTTCCTTGTCAGCCTTATCCAAACCTGTCATAATCTTGTACACCTCAATCAAATCTCCCTGCAAGCTTCTTTGCTCCGAGGAGAACAACCCCAGCTTATCCAATCTAACCTTCTAGCTAAAATCGCTCATCCATGGAACTCTCTCTCCCAGTCCTCCTTCATTTGCCTGCAGCTTTTGACATGGTTGACCACACCATCCTCCTCTAATACCTCTCCATTGTCGTCCAGCTGTGTGGGACTTCTCTCACCTGGTTCCATTATCTATCTAATTGTAGCCAGATAATCACTTGCAATGACTTCTCTTCCTGCTAGCGCACCATTACCTCTGGTCTCCCCCAAGGATCTGTCCTTGGCCCCGTCCTACATCTACATGCTGCCCTTTGGTGACATCATCTGAAAGCACAGTATTCGTTTTTGCATGTATGCTACCACTTCTCTTGACTCCTCCACTGTTGCTAAATTATCAGACTGCTTATCTGACATCCAGTACTGGATGAGCAGAAATTTCCTACAATTAAATATTGGGAAGACTGAAGCCATTGTTTTCGGTCCCCACTCTAAACTCCATTCCCCAGCTATCAACTCTATTTCTTTCCTTGGTAGCAGTCTGAGATTAAGCCAGTCTGTTTGCAACCTTGGTGTCACATTTGACCCTGAGGTGAGCTTCCAACCTCATATTCGTGTCATCACTAAGACTGCCTACTTTTATCGCTGTAACATCACCTAACTACACCCCTGTCTCAGTTCACCTGCTGCTGAAACCCTCATTCATGCCATAGTTACCTCTAGACTTGACTGTTCCAATGCACTTCTGGCTGGTCTCCGACATTGTACTCTCCTATCATCCCCCTGTCCCTACAAACTCTTCAGAACTGTGCCGGTATGACCTTTCCCCATCCCTTCTGCCAAAATGCATCACGTCACATTTGTCTGTATTAAATTCCATCTGCCACTTGTCTGCCCATTCTGCTAGCCTATCTATGTCTTGTTGCAGTCGATTGGCATGATCCTCACTGTTTGCCACTCCGCCATGTTTGGTATCAGCTGCAAATTTTGAAATGTTACTCTATTCCAATATCCAACTCATTTATATATCAAAAAGCAATGGTTGTCGCACTAACACTTGGGGAACACCACTGTCTACCTCCTTCAGTCTAAAAAAAAAATAGCCATTTACAAAGACTTGCTGCTTTCTGTCTTTAAGCTAATTTTTTATCAAAGCTAACACTGACCTTCCTATTCCATGAGCCTCAGTTTTGTTAACCTGTCTTTTATGTGGTACTTTGTCAAACACTTCCTTAAAATCTAAATGGACAACATCCACTGCATTCCCTTAATCGACCTTCTCAGTTACTTCATCAAAAAATTCAATTAGATTAGTCATGCATGATCTGCCTTTCACAAATCTGCCCTGGCTATCTTTATTTAACTCTCACGTCTCCCAATGCCTGTTGATTTTTGCCCCTGATTATTGTTTCTGAATACTTCTAAATCCTTCCGCCATCTTGTCTGTAGCTTTGTAGCCTCCTCTACCTACTGTAGCCCAACAAACCCCCGAGCTCTCTGCAGTCATCCAATTTCTAGCCTCTTGTGCATCCCCAATTTTCATCACATTACCCTTGGTGTCTGTGCTTCAGCTACCTAGGCACTAAGCTCTGGCACTCCCTACCTTGACTTCTCCGCCTTTACCTCTCTGCTCCTTCAAGACACTCTTTAAAACTTCTTTACCCAAGCTCTTGTCCTAATATCTCCATATGTGACTCTGTCAAATTTTGTTGGACAACGCTCCTGTGAAGCACTCTTGGGGTATTTTATTGTGATAAAAGGTGCTATATAAATGCAAGTTGTTATGGGTGACCTATTAAGAATAGCTGTTGGGGTTAAAGTAATTTTATTTCTTTTTCCCCAGTTGTCCACACATGCTATTCCCAGTCAAGTGAACAGATAACTTAGGTCTGAAACATATCTGCTCATCAGCAACTTATGGTAATTATCTGTCTAATTCTTTCTAACTGCCTTAAAGTGGTGCCTTGATCTGCACTGAGTTTCGCTGCCTGCAGCTAAGACCAGGTATTCAACTCAGTGGGAGATAAGACTTCACTCGTGCAAACCTATCAATCCATGGCACTCTGCCAATCTTGCATTTCCATATTTCAAAAAGCAGAATACTTCTGTCACTGATGTAAGACTTCATAAAACTGGGATCATTCTCTATTCTCAGCAGCATGTACAACTTCTTGCAGTATGCAATATGCAAATACATTGTGTAGTACTTTTTTCTTCCCAAATAGTATTGTGGGCTGAACAATTTCAAGCTCCTTCCACCAGAGACTTACTGTCTATTTTTTTTCTGCTAGATGGAGCACTTTGTTGTAGTTGAATATTCACTCGCCGGTTTAGGTGGAAAAGCCAGTAGGACCTGACTCAGCCCACAGCAGCACACCTTTGTTGGCCAATCATGGAATGACGACTGCAACTGTGGTGCCATCCTGACTGAAGAAGGAAGTGTTGAAGTGGGGATATTCCGGGTTTTTTAAAAATCACTTGGCAACAATTTATTCGTTTAGATTACTCTTATAAATTCTAAATTACTATCATTTTGTAGAACTTTTAAATCATTATTATTCACACATTACCCAGTTTGCTCCTTTTTATAACTTTGTAATAATTGGAACACAATGGTTTAAATTGTGTGATTCAAATAATTGTCCAACATCTTTTGCTTCCTTATTGACTTTCAACTGCCCTCTGAAATGGCCCAGCAAACCATTAGTTTGTATTCAAGAAGGCGGCTCACCGCTACCTTCTTGAGCAATAAATGTTGCCTTGCCAGCGATGTCCACATCCCGTGAATGAATTTTTAAAAATGGCTTTTCTTTACTATCAGAATAAAATTCTTCACTAAGGAAATATGCTTGCCAAAAAAATAGATTTTAGAAGGATCTGCTTTTGAATCTATTTCCTGTAATTCGAGTTAGAGTCAATATTGGAAACTCCATAGTCCATATACTTACAACAATGATGTTTTCTCTCTCTTCTCTCTATCACTAGGCTAAAAAATAAGCCTGAAAGTTAAGTCTGCTCCAGAGCTTACCTCTGCTGGAAAGGAAATGGCTTTAAAGCTGGCCATTTTGTTTGAATTGTGTTTTTGTTTGACGAGAGATGTTTCTGTAGTGAAGACTTAAATTTTTTTTTAAAGGGCTACAGTTTCAACAAAAGCAGCAGCAGTGCTGTTTGAATACTAAAAGCAGCAAACAGTGATTTTATTGATTTAATTACTAAATACTTCCCTTCTGCTTGATACAACTTCTTGACAACTATTGATCCCAGCACACAGTGCTGTTATATGAAGGTAGAACTTTCTAGAGACTAGGTCAATGAAAGGCTCCCATCTGCAATGAAAATGATTCAGAGCAGATGAAATAAAATTGGCTTATATCATCAGGAAATTGAGATACTGGTTGTTTATGATCTGATGCTGCGGTATCTGCAGTTTCATCATGCCCCAATCTTTTTTCCCTAAATTTCACAAGTTGATGGCAGATCTGAGGTATAAAGAATATTGCAGATAGATTTGAATCAATTGGCAACGTGACAAGGATTTGAAAGCTGCAGATTGATTTTTTTTTTGAAGAGACCAAGAAGGAACAGAATAATTTAAAGTAAAGCATTTATATTAAGAGGAGAAAGGCTATTATTTTAAATATGGTTATTGTGGTGATGCATAATCCAAATAAATATTGCAAATGAGCTAAACTACTGGGACTTTGGCTGATGTTGCAATATGGCATCATGTAATCACTAAAAGAAATGTAACAAAAGTGAAATCCAGTAGCTGCTGGAAATCTGAACTAAAAAAAGAAAATGGAAAACACTCAGCAGATCAGGCAGCACGTATGGCCGAGAACCTTTCATCAGAACCAGAAGATGTTCAAGATTAACAGTTTTTAAGCAAGTACAGAGCCAGGAAATCGGGGTGAGGGAAGGAAAGAACAAAGGGGAAAGTGTGATAGCGTGGTAATGGTACAAGGCAAAAGAGGGTTTTAATGAGACAAGTAAAGAAACAAAAGGTGGGCCCTGAGGAGGTGTATAAACGGTTAGAGCAGAATGGAGAGGGGAAGGAAAGCATGGAAAATCTGGCAAAGACTAGAAGGATCCTGTGGCCTAGGAATATATGTAGAAATCTGGGTAGTTCCCAAGGGTGCAGATCAAAATGACAGCTGTTAGGGAGATCCCTAGCTCAGGCACCAACCCACACTTCCTCCACTCCCAGTGGCTGTGGTGTAGCCATCCTCCATTACCAGCACCTGCTGTCTGAGGAAATGGGAATGGTGGTTAAGATCTAAAGTTAATAAACTCACTGTTAAGACAGGAAGGCTGTAAAGTGCCTAATAACAAGATGAGGTGATGTTCCTCAAGCGTGCAGTGAGAATCATTGCAACAATGTAGAAGGCTAAGGACAGAGGTCAGAATGGGACGGAGAATTGAAGTAAGCAACTGGAAGCACTGTCACACTTCAGGATTGAATGGAACCTAATTTGTATTTGGTTTCCCCAGTGTAGAGGAAACCACATTTTGAGCAGCAATTATAGTATACCAAGTCCTCTTGCCATGTTGTAGAATCACAGGTGCTTTTCCTTCTAATACATGATGCTCTCTGTAGAAATGAAAACTTGTTTTATTTCAAGATTCAAGAAATTTGGTTTAATTCTCTTTTTCTTGCTTATTCCCTCTCGCTCGCACCCCCCACCCCCCCCACCCCCATCCCGGACCACCACCCCAAATGAGTGTTATAGACAAGCTCACGAGCTCTGATTTGACTTCTCATGCCTGTAAAATTTACATTTCGTACCTTACAAATGTGCTTATTGTAAAGCATTACATCATGAGTTTGTGTATTATTTCTGTCTGTCTTTTTCTTTCAATGTTTCTTTTTATCTTTTTTTTTTGTATTCTAACCTTCTAGCCGGCCAAAGCTTTCCCAGTAACCAACTTTTTGTGTACAGAGTTTCAAAGGTTTATATTTGTCTACAGCACAGAAGCTTAAAAACTGATACTGGTTGGTTGTGCTCCTTTCCATGATTTAAGTGTATACCTATTGATACCCTGGGGTGGAAACCATCATGTCCTGGAGATTTGTCTACCGTTAATGACATTGATTTCTCCATGTTTCTAACCAGTATTGAACTGGTTAGTTCTCTTTTTTTTTTTTGTTTTCCTTGTATCCTTATCTTCCCTGCGAAGACTGATGCAAAGTCGCTGTTTAGTAAGTCTGCCATTTCCTGAATTCCACTGACAATATCATCTATATCTGTCATTAAGGGGCCCACGTTACTCTAAGCCGCCCTCTTTATCTTAATATATTTGTAAAAAACTTTGTTTCCTTGATATACCTCATAAGTTTTTTTTTCTTGTATTTCCATTAGATATAGCACGTCACCTCTGTCCCACTTAGCAATGCGATTTGTGCCACAGTATACAATGGAGGGTGTTTGCACTGTGAAGAAACTTTGTGTCCACTACAATTGAATGCTAGACTGGTCTGGACAAGATCAAATAGATTACTGTCTTGAGTTGGTTCTCTCACCAAATGATGCAGGCATTTCATCCCTCAGTGCTTGCTGCAAGTCTTTTTCAAGATGGAAAAGTACTAATTTGTTAATTACGGAGTTATGATTTGCAGATTTCCTTGGCTGTGTTTGACATGAAGTCATGAGTCAAAATTGTATACCACTGTGCCCCCACTTCTGTTGGTCTGTCCTGAAAGTGGCACAGGGACATTAAACAAAAACAAATTACTGCAGATGCTGGAAGTCTGAAATAAAAACAGAAAATGTTGGAATATCAGCAGGTCAGGCAGCATCTATGGAGAGAGGAAGAGTTAACATTTCAGGTTGGTGATCTTGTGTCAGAACTGTTCTGATGAAAGGTCATCAACCTGAAATGTTAACTCTGTTTCTTTTTCTATTGATGCTCCCTGACCTGCTGAGTATTTCCAGAATTTTCTGTTTTTATTCCAGGGTTATTACTGAGGGAATCTGGGATGCTGGTTAGAAGATCTGACTCTTGTATCTGTGACTGTCAGCCTATTGCTTGACTAATCTGTGGAATAGCTCTCCTGATTTAGGCACCAGTCTCCTAGATATTGGTGAGAAGGACTTTGGAGGATGATCAAATGGGTTGGCATTGTTTGAGTCTTGTGCTGAGTTGATGCCTGGTTGTTGCTGATGGATCTGTCTGATTTTGTTTTCTTATTCTGTTTCGTCGGCTTGCTAGGCTATTTGAGGGCACCAAAAGTGAACAATATACTAGCACTCAAGTTGTGTAGGCCAGATCATGTAGGGATGAATGACAGGTATTCTTCCCTGAAATATATTAATGAGCCAGTAGGATTGTTATGCCAATCTGGCATCATCCATGATCATATTTGTCTGGTGCATTTGAGATATCTAAATGTAAGCACCCCCCCCCCCCCCACTAACCCCGTGCCACCTCTGTTTTAAAAAAATATATATAGGCAGTGTGCTTATTTAGTACCTCTGTTGTTCTCTTAAATTCTACGATAAATTTGGCTCCTTAATTTCTTAGAAAAATGTGTCACTTTCTCATTGTCAACATTTTCCATATCCCAGTCTATTATTGAGTATTTTAAATCTGCTAAAATTATATATATTTTTAATGCCTGTCATTCTAATAATTGTACAAATTTTGTCCTCAATATTTTCACTGTTCAACAGTGAACAACCAAATTCCCAGTAATGTGACTGATCTCTTGTTAATCCTCAGCTCATAGAAACATAAAAAATAGGAGCGGGAGTAGGCTGTTCCGCCATTCATTATGATCGTGGCTGATCACCCAACTCAGTAACCTGTTTCCGCTTTCACCCCATACCCTTTGATCCCTTTAGACCCAAGAGCTATATCTAACTCCTCCTTGAAAGCATACAATGTTTTGGCCTCAACTGCTTTCTGTGGTAGTGAATTCCACAGGCTCACCACTCTCTGGGTGAAGAAATTTCTCCTCATCTCAGTCCTGAAAGGTTTACCCTGTATCCTTAGACTATGACCCCTGGTTCTGGACTCCCCCACCATTGGGAACATCCTTCCTGCATCTACCCTGTCAAGTCCTGTTAGAATTTTATAGGTTTCTATGAGATCCCCCCTCACTCTTCTGAACTCCAGCGAATATAATCCTAACCGACTCAGTCTCTCCTCATATGTCAGTCCCGCCATCCCAGGAATCAGTCTGGTAAACCTTCACTGCACTCCCTCTATAGCAAGAACATCTTTCCTCAGATAAGGAGACCAAAATTGCACGCAATATTCCAGGTATGGCCTCACCAAGGCTCTATATAATTGTCAATCTCTGCTTTAAACATACTCAATGACTGAGCTTCCACAGCCCTCTGGGGTAGAGAATTCCAAAGATTCACAACCCTCTGAGTAAAGACATTTCTCCGCATTTCTGTCCTCAGTGACTTCCCCCCTATTTTGAAGTTGTGTCCCCTTGTTCTAAACTCCCCAACCTGCTTCTTCCCTGTCTATCCCTTTTAAGTATTTTGTAGGTTTCAATGAGATCACCTTTCATTCTTCAAAACTCGAGAGAAAACAGGCCCAGTTTCCTCAATCTCTTGTTAAGAGCCCGCCAACCCGGGAATAAGTCTGGTGAACCTTCGTTGCACTCCCTCTATGGCAATAATATCCTCCCTAAGGTAAGTGGACCAAAACTGCACACACTACTCCAGATGTGGTCTAACCAAGGTTCTCTACAATTGAAGCAGGAGTTCACTACTTCTGTACTCAAATTTTCTTGCGATAAAGTCCAACATACCATTAGCCGCCTTAATTGCTTTCTGCACCTGCATGTTAGCTTTCAGTGAGTTGTTGACAAAGACACCCATGTCCCTTTGTACATCTACATTTTCTAATCTCTTACCATTTTAAGAACTGCTCTGCACGTCTATTCCTCCTAACAAAGTGGATAATGTCACATTTTTCCACATTATATTCCATCTGCCACATTCTTGCCCACTCACTTAAGTTTGTCCAAATCCCCTTGAAGCCGCTTTGCATCTTCCTCACAACACATTCCCACCGAGTTTTGTGTCATCTGCGAACTTGGAAATATTACATTTGGTCCCCACATCCAAATCATTGACATATATTTTGATCATTTGGGGCCCAAACACTGATCCCTGTGGTACGCCACTGGTTATAGCCTGCCAACGCGAGAATGACCCATTTATTCCTACTCTCTGCTTTCTGCCTGTTAACCAATCCTTAATTCATGCCGGTATATTACCTCCTATCCCATGTGCTTTAATTTTGCTAACCAACCTCCTGTGGGGGACTTTATCAAAAGCCTTCTGAAAATCCAAGTATACTACGTCCACCGACTCCCCGTTATCAATTCTGTTAGTAACAGCCTCAAAAAAACTCCCAACACGTTTGTCAAACATGATCTCCCATTCATAAATCCATGTTGACTATGCCCAATCAGATCATTATTATCCAAGTGTCCATTTATCACATCCTTTAGAATAGATTCTAACATTTTCCTAACGACTGATGTATGCCTAACAGGTCTGTAACTCCCTGTTTTCTCTCTCCCTCCCTTCTTAAATAGTGGGGTGACACTTGCGACCTTCCAATCTGCAGGAACCACTCCAGAATCTATATTCACCAATCTACCTGTTGCAGCTGCATCTGTCGATGACAGTATTGATGGGAGTGACCACCGCACAATCCTTGTGGAGACAAAATCCCGTCTTCACATTGAGGATACCCACCATCATGTTGTGTGGCACTACCACTGTGCTAAATGGGGTAGGTTTCAAATTGATCTAGCAACTCAAATCTGGGCATCCATGAGGCGCTGTGGGCCATCAGCAACAGCAAAATTGTACTCAGCCACAATCTGTAACCTCATGGCTTGGCATATCTCCCACTCTGACATTCCCAACAAGCCGGGAGACCAAGCTTCGTTCAATGAAGAGTGCAGGAGGGTATGCCCGGAGCAGCACCAGGCAAACCTAAAAATGAGCTTTCAGCCTGGTGAAGCTACAACACAGGACTTCTTGCATGCCAAACAGCAGAAGCAGCATGCAATAGACAGAGCTAAGCAATCCCACAACCAATGGATCAAATCTAAGCTCTGCTGTCCTGCCACATTCAGTCGTGAATGATGGTGGACAATTAAACAACTAACAGGAGGAAGAGGCTCCACAAATATCCCCATCCTCAATGATGGGGGAACCCAGAACATCAGTGCGAAAGACATGGCTGAAGCATTTGCATCCATCTTCAGCCAGAAGTGACGAGTGGATGATCCATCTCAGTGTCCTCCTGAGGTCCCCAACATCACAGATGCCAGTCTTCAGCCAATCTGATTCATTCCACATGATAGTGATATCAAGAAACGGCTGAAGGCACTGGATACTGCAAAGGCTACAGGCCCTGACCACGTTCCGGCAATAGTACTGAAGACCTGTGCTCCAGAACTAACTGTGCCCCTAGCCAAGCTGTTCCAGTACAGCTACAACACTAGCATCTATCCGGTAATGTGAAAAATTGCCCAGGTATGTCCTGTACACAAAAAGAAGGACAAATCCAACCCTCCCAATTACCGCCCTATCAGTCTACTCTCCATCGTCACCAAAGTTATGGAAGGGGTCGTCGACAGTGCTGTCAAGTGGCACTTGCTCAGCAAAACGGGATGGGCGACACAGTGGCGCAGTCGTTAGCACCGCAGCCTCACAGCTCCAGCGACCCGGGTTCGGTTCTGGCTACTGTCTGTGCAGAGTTTGCAAGTTCTCCCTGCGACCGCGTGGGTTTCTGCCGGGTGCTCTGATTTCCTCCCACAGCCAAGGACTTGCAGGTTGATGGGTAAATTGGCCAGTGTAAATTGCTCCTTGTGTAGTTTGGGTAGGAGAATTGAGAGAAGGTGAGGATGTGGTAGGGTGTATGGAATTAATGTAAGATTAGTATAAATGGATGGTTGATGGTCGGCACAGACTCGGTGGGCCGAATGGCCTGTTTCAGTGCTGTATCTCTCTGACTCTAAAACCTGCTCAGTGACGCTCAGTTTGGGTCCCGCCAGGGCCACTCAGCTCCTGACCTCATTACAGCCTTGGCCTTAGCAAGGACAAAAGAGGTGAGGTGAGAATGACTGCCCTTGGCATCAAGGCAACATTTGACTGAATATTGCATCAAAGAGCCCTAGCAAAACTGGAGTCAATGGGAATCGGGGAAAACTCTCTGCTGGTTGGAGTCATACCTAGTACAAAGGAAGATGGTTGTGGTTGTTGGAGGTCAAATATCTGTCTCAGGACATCACTGCAGGAGTTCCTCAGGGTAGTGTCCTAGGCCCAACCATCTTCAGCTGTTTCATCAAACACCTTCCCTCCATCATAAGGTCAGAAGTGAGGATGTTCGCTGTTTGCACAATGTTCAGCGCCATTCGCGACTCCTCAGATAATGAAGCAGCCTGTGTACAGATGCAGCAAGATCTGGACAGCATCCAGGTTCGGCTGATAAGTGGCAAGTAACATTCACTGAAAAGACCCCAGTTCTGTTTTTGCCACCAAAGTGGCTAACCTCACATTGATCCACATTATACTGCATCTGCCATGTATTTGCCCACTCACCCAACCTGTCCAAATCACACTGGAGCTTCTCTACATCCTCCTCACAGCTCACACTCCCACCCAGCTTTGTGTCGTCTGCAAACTTGGATATATTACATTTAATTCCCTCATCTATATCATTAATATATATTGTGAATAGCTGGGGTCCTAGCACTGATCCCTGCGGTACCACACTAGTCATTGCCGGCCACTCGGAAAAAGACCTGTTTATTCCTACTCTTTGTTTCCTGTCTGCCAACCAGTTCTCTGTCCATGTCAGTACCTTACCCCCCAATCCCATGTGCTTTAATTTTGCATTATATGGGACCTTATTGAAAGCCTTCTGAAAGTCCAAATACACCACATTCATTGCTTCTCCCTTATCTATTCTACGAGTTACATCCTCAAAAAATTCCAGTAGACTTGTCAAGTATGATTTCCCTTTCGTAAATCCATGTTGACTTTGTCTGATCCTGTCACTGTTTTCCAAGTGCTCTGCTATTACATCTTTTATAATGGACTCTAGCATTTTCCCCACTACTGATGTCAGGCTAACCGGTCTATAATTCCCTGTTTTCTCTCTGCCACCTTTTTTAAATAGTGGAGTTACATTAGTTACCCTCCAATCTGTAGGAACTGTTCCTGAGTCTATAGAATTTTGAGAAATGATCAGCAATGCATCTACTATTTCTAGGGCCACTTCCTTAAATACTCTGGGATGTAGATTATTAGGCCCTGGGGATTTTTCGGCCTTCAATCCCATCAATTTCCCTAACACCATTTTCCTTCTACTACTGATTTCATACAGTTCCTCCTTCTCACTAGACCCTATGTTCCCCAACATTTTTGGGAGGTAATTTGTGTGCTCCTTTGTGAAGACAGAACCAAAGTATGTATTTAACTGGTCTGTCATTTCTTTGTTCTCCATTATAAATTCCCCCGTTTCTAATTGTAAGGGACCCACATTTGTCTTCACTAATCTTTTTCTCTTCACGTATCTATAGAAGATTTTAAAGTCAGATTTTATGTTCTCTGCAAGCTTACTCTCATACTCTATTTTTCCCTTCTTAATCAATCCCTTTGTCCTCCTTTGCTGAATTCTAAACTGCTCCCAATCCTCAGGTTTGCTGCTTGTTCTGGCCATTTTATATTTCTCCTCCTTGGATCTAATACTATCTTTTCTTTTGTAAGCCACGGTTGAGCTACCCTTCCTGTTTTATTTTTGCGCCAGACAGGAATGAGCAATTGTAATTCATCCATGCGCTCTTTAAATGCTAGCCATTGCCTATCCACTGTCAATCCTTTAACGTTCCCCAATCTATCATAGCTAAGTCGTGCCTCATACCTTCATAGTTTCCTTTATTTAGATTCAGGACCCTAGTTCTAGAATCAACTCTTTCAGTCTCCATCTTAATGAAGAATTCCATCATGTTATGGTCACTCTTCCCTAAGGGACACCACACAACAAGATTGTTAACTAATCCTTTCTCATTACACAATACCCGGTCTAGGATGGCCTGTTCTCTAGTTGGTTCCTCAACGTATTGGTCCAAAAAACCATCATGTACGCACTCTAGGAATTCCTCCTCTACAGTATTATTGCTAATTTGGTTTGCCCCATCTATATGTAGATTAAAATCACCCATAATTACAGTTGCACCCTTATTGCGTGCGTCTCCAATTTCCTGTTTAATGCCATCCTCTACATCACCACTATAGTTTGGGGGTCTATATACAACCCCCACCAACGCTTTCTGCCCCTTGTTGTTTCTTAGCTCGACCCATACAGATTCCACATCCGGATTCTCTGAGCTCATATCCTTCCTCACTACTGTATTGATTTCCTCTTTTGCTGACTACGCTACTCCACCTCCTTTTGCTTTTTGCCTGTCCTTCCTAATATCTTTTCTTTCTCCTTCAAGCATTAACAAGTATTTGGCCGAAGTATTTATTTTCGTCTTTTTGTAAAGTGAATTTCTGCAGAGAAAGCCTCTGTTTTTTCTTTAACCTGTGTGTGTGTTGGGTCCAGAAGGGAATACATGTATTTACATTCATATTGCAAACTGTGGTAATGCATTGCTGGATAAGTTGTGGTTTATAATAAACTGATATTGTTTATTAAAGAAACTTAGTGTATTTTATTCTGAAATTAAAAGTAGAATATACGATTGGCTGTATTGGTAACTGGGTAAGCATTTAAATATATATTGTGACCTGCAGAGAAGTGGAACTGGAGAAAGATAGTGCGCTCCTCCCACCTCGGTCGTAATAGCAGCATCTTCCTTTGTTTCCTGATAATCTCAGCCATGCCCCCGCCTTCATGCATAACACCCCTTTATGATCCCTAATTGGACCCACTCCTCCTTTTACTACCCTTTTACTATTTATATGCTTAGAGAAGACTTTTAGATTCCCTTTTGTGTTAGCTGCCAGTCTCTTCTCATACTCTTTCTTTGCTTCTCTCATTTCTTTTTTCACTTTCCCTCTGAACTTTCTATATTCAGCCTAATTCTCAATTGTTTTATCCACCTGACATCTATCATACACACCCACCATTTTTCTGCTTTATCCTATTCTCGATCACTTTCGTCATCCAGAGAGCACTGGGTTTGCTTGTCCTATCTTTTCCCCTCGTTGGAATGTACCTTGATTCTACCCAAACGATCTCCTCTTTGAAGGTCACCCATTGTCCCACTGCAACTATTTTGGTATTTGGCTAACAACCTAGTTTTACCAATCTTCGACAATAACTTATAATACTTGTATGGATTTTGTTAACTGCTTGGAAATCTTGCATTTGGGGGAAAAAAAGTTTTATATCACTTGAATTTAATTTGGGTGCTTTTTTCAAATAATAGACACTTAAGTATAGATTTCTCGATTGAAAACGGAAAATACTGGAAATACTCAAAATGGGAGCATTGGTTGAATCTTAGAGCTGGAAGTTGAAGTGTCTAATCAAAAGATGGGGTGCTGTTCCTCGAGCTTTTGTTGAGCTTCATTGTCCCTCAGCTTTTGATTAGACACTTTATAATCTTCCAGCTTTGTTAATTTGATTTCAGCAACTTCAGATCATAATCACTCCCCCATTTTCTCGAACAGATGCTGGTAATGGTTCTGCTGTAGCCATTTCCACTTCCTCTGCACCCATCTTTATTTTCTTTATTGTCTCATTGCCACTTCCCTTTTGTCTTGCACCATCATCCCTTTTGTCACTTGATCTCTCGTTAAACCGTTAAATCTCCAACTTCCAGTCCTGATGAACAGTCATCGACCCGAAGCAGTAATTCTGTTTCTCTCTCCACAGATACTGCCTAACATGCTAAGTATTTTCAGCATTTTCTGTTTTTATTTCAGATTTCCAGCATCATTAGGAATGGTAGCATTGCGGTTATGTTATTCTACAAGTAATTCAGAGGCCTGAGCTAATAATCCGGAAACATGAGCTCAAATGCCACCATGGAGGCTGGGGAATTTAAATTTACTTAATTAAATAAGTCTTGAATATTTTTTTAAAAACTAGCATCAGTAAAGGTGACCATGTTACTACTGGATTGTCGTTCAAAACCCATCTGATTTACTAATGTCCTTTAAGGAAGCAAATCTGCTGTCTGGCCTATATGTGATTCCAGACCCACAGCAATGTGGTTGACTCTTAACAGTCCTCTCAAATGTCCTAGCAAGCCACTCAGTTGTCAAGAAGGTGGCTCATCACCACCTTCTCAAGGGCATTTAGGGATGGGCAATAATTGCCAGCCTTAAGAGCAACACCCCTGTCCCGTGACTGCTATAGATTTCTCAACTACAGTGTTTTAGAATTGTCATCCATATTGCACTGTTGCTTTGCCTCAAGCCTGTGCATAGCTTTACTTTCTGAGGAGTCTGAGATGACAAGATAAATGCAGTTGAGAAAGGCCATTTGATCCATCAGAAATAAAAGTATGCGGTTCCCCCACCACTTTACAGAATCCAACTGACTTTCAGTTTTTGCATTCACTATTCTAGGAAGTGTGTCCTAAGTGTTGATTATTCATTGCATGAAGAATTACTTCCTGACATCTTATTTAAATCAGGCTTTCACCTGCAGAACCCAATGTCCTTCTGTTAGGGCTTAACTTGAAGTCATGCTCTGGTCTTTTAAAAAAAAAAAAATACTATTTAGAATATCAAGTACTTCTATACAGCACCCCCCCGAATTTCCTTTATCAAAGCTAAAGAGCAATTACATTTTCTGCTTCTGGAGATTAGCCACTTGTCTCTGCTTCATCTGCTTGGATATTTAACTGGTATCTAGGTGATCAAAGTACATTACTTAAGGCGCTGTCTGATTACTGTATAAGTTAATTCTGATTTCCTCTGGTTTTTGTTTTAGTGATTAGCAATGTAACATAGCATTCCTCTGGTTGCTTTGTTGATTGCTGCTGCATATTGACTGGACATGTTAAATGTTCAGCCTAACAGCCCAGATCGCTTTCGACCTCACCTGTAACTTGTTCAGAACGATTCATGGAGTATGTGTGTTGCAGTTTTTCTCCCAGTTTTCTCCTGTTGTGGAAAATTTTGCACTTGGTTATGTTAAGTTTTATGTGACACTTTTCTGCCCATTTATAATTTTATCAAACTCCTTTGAAACTGGTGCTTCCTTTGACTTGACTTTATTCACCCCTTCCTCTCAATTTAGTATCATCTTTGATCTTGACCAATTTGTATTGAGTTTCTGCATCTCGGTCATCTATATAAATTAGAGCCAATAGGTCTCCCAGCATTCAATTCAGTACTTTCTCCACTCTGCCAGCACTGCCTTAATTCCTGCTTCCAGCCTTTCAATCTATTTCTTGTCCATTTCCTGGTTTTACCTTGAATTCTGACTTTTAATCTTTCATGGAAATTTTGTCAAAAGCTTTCTGGAATTCCAAGGTCCAAGTTTCAGCTTCGTTCAGTTGATAGCACTGTTGCCACTGAATCAGAGGATAGTTGGGTCAAACCCCACCATGTACTTAAGCGCACACATTTTACTGCAGTACTAAGTGATGCTGCAATGTGAGAAGTACTTGAATTCAGATGAGACACTGAATTGAGGCCCGCTTTGCCTGTACAGATTCAATCCATCTGAAAGATTCAATGCCACAAGTTAAAGAACAGGGAATTCTACCAGTATTCTGGCCAACATTGATAGCCTTTTTTTTAAAGCAGTATTTGCTGTCTGTGGGCCCTTGCTGTGCACATATTGTGTGTTGTATTTGTTTATATGACAGCAGTAACTATACTTCTAAAAGTAACTAATTGATTATGAATTACTTTTATGATGTCCTGAGAAGACACTATAGAATGTCTTTCCTTCCTTTACTTGTTTAGAGTCCACCTGCCATGCCACCTCCTGAAAAAATGAGTTGATGGGGTTGGTCAGGCAGGATACTGCTTTTCTGAAGCCATTTTGGGTGCCAGTGACTAGGTTATCATAATTGAGGCAATCCTCTAGTTTGCTATTGCTGATTGATTGATTGAATTATTTTAACCTGTTGATGTAAAACAAATGGACTCTTAGTTACCCAGACTAGAATTTTCACCTTTCTGAATATTTATTCCTTTCAATGTTCTGTGATATTGTCTGATTTATGTTGTGACATTGATCTTCATTTAAAACAGTTTATTCCCCATTTGTGTTGGTTTAATTTTCACCTTTGCATCTGATTTTTGTGAAGACCTTGGCCATGGTTCTTTCATTTCTGTTGTATTCAAGTGTTTGAGGGAGATAATAATTTGAACCTAATTTTCTGCTAATTTTTTTGTTGAAAATTGTAACCTCCTTTTCAACTTTTAGTATGCTAAGTGTTGTCCAAATTTTTGTGAGTTCTATGCTTGCACATTTATCTGAACTAATTGTTTTAGGAATAATTAAAGCAGCTCTGTCTTAATTGTAAACTTGAAAGTTTAAATGACATGAATAAAATTGATCTGAATTGTAAAAATCAAGCAAAATTTTAAATGGCAAGGTCTGTGAGAAAAGCTTTTTATCTATCCCTATAAGTACTTGTGCACTTGTGTGAACAAACAGGTTAGTACATTGCTCTACACTGGAGCACTTTGCATACAATGATTGATTGCATTTGTGCTCCATGAACAAAAGCGTTCGTAAGGAAATATTTCTAATTGCAGGTGGAACCTGAAGCACTACTTCAAGCTAACTCACTAGAACTGCAACCCAATCCATCGTTCTTTCTCTGTAACTTTCTGTTATTGTCTGGCTCCAGCAACATCCTGGAACATATTGACTGAATAGAGACCCAGGGAGCAGCATTTCTGCTTGGGGTCATAGGCGAAGGAAAGGTGGAGTCCAAGTGGCAGTATGTGCCACTTCCCAAATTCATCCTGTATCCAATACAAATACTCAAAACTTATCAACCTTGTATGTTGGAATGCACCCCTGTGTAATTGAGCATAGTTTATGAAAGGATTTATACTTATGATACTATGACTTTGTTGATCTTGTTTTGAGAAGCATAATTTATTTGAAATGAAATCTGGCAATTGACCTTAAATGATCATTGTTCTTATTCCTCCAGAAACCTGCAAACATTTTAGTAATGGGTGAAGGACCAGAACGAGGGAGAGTCAAAATTGGTATAGTATGCTGTAATTCTTTTTTATTTATGTGTAGTTACTATACTGATTATGGAAACTACCCTGGAAGTTTGTATTGTAGATTAAAAATAGATGTTCTGAATATTGTATCCAAATACAAGATTTTATTTTAAAACTTCTAAATTGCAGAATATTTTCATTTTTATTTTGTTTATTTTGCTTCCTGTGTAAAGAACTGCCATTGTGTCTCCAGACAAAGATCAGCCAACATCAGCTATAGAACATTGGTAGCTCCATGGGAAAATCCAATGCATTTCAGTTCTTTCCTGTCCCGGATGCCAGGCAAGTGGCATCCAAGCTATGGAATTTCCTGCCTGAGGATTTGCAATCACATCCAGAATAGGAAAGAATGCTGATCAGTGAGATTTGCTTGACACTAATTGCTGTTGTTAGCTGAGAAGATCCCTGCTGAGTGAGAAATTCAAAAATCTTCTACAATGAGCATTAACCACATATTTTAATCATTCATAGGTTCATTCATGAGGAAAGTACTTTACTTCCCCTGTTGCAAGTAGTTACCCTCCCCCCCCATGAATGCACATGAGCATGCACAAGCATATATTTACATCCATATCAACCAACCAAGGCGGGAGGAGTACACTGTCTTTTCTAGTTCCACTTCTCCACAGGTCACATCATATAATTTTTAAAATGTTTACCCAGTTACCGGTGCAATCGTATACTCTACTCTTTATCCCAGAATAAAATATACCAAACAGGTTTCTTTAATAAACAGCAAAATTATCAGTTTATTATAAAACAAGACTTAACCAGTACCAAAGCAAAGCATTAACACACAGTTTGAAATCTGAAAGTGCCCCTTTTTAAATTCCTCACACACAAACTCTCACACATGTACACACACTGAAAACAATACAGAAATTCTCTCTGCAGAGGTCTGTTCCTAACAAAAAAGACAAAGAACACTTTGGCCAAATACTTGATAATTCTTGAAGAAAAAAGAGAAGATATGGAAAGATGTCAGTTGTCCCTTTTGTGGGTCAGGCATCCCAAATACTCGTACATGGCTGTCACTGGGATCTTTCTGGAGCAGTTCTTTTCAGGCGACATTAAGGATCAGTTTGGCAAGCTTTCCAGGAGTAATGCGGCATCAGGAGTTTCTGGAAGGCTTTTCAAGAGAAATGCAGTATCAGTTTCTCTATTGCACTTGATTCTCAGGAAGTTCTCAAAGAGATGGAAGAGGGTGAGCTGATGGTGGCTGCTCTCTTGGCTGGTTTTCTCCAACTGTCTTCAAAACAGTTCACAGCCCAACACACTGTCCAAAACGAAACCACAAACAATGTCTCAGGAATAAAGCCTCCTGACCCCTATAAATTTTGACCTGTCACTTCTCTGTAAACATCATCCCCAGGTCACCAAGGTTTCTGTTGTTCGTTGCTTAAAGCACATGATTTCCAGCAAGGCTGTTTTTAAACAACATTTCAGTGTCCTTTCAATGAACTGTCAACAACAAAGCAAAGTCCAGCTTCTATTAAATCATCAGCCTTCCAGTGAATCCATCGGCACAAATTAAATACAAGTCCTCAAAAACATATACTTAAACAAAAAAAAAGAAGCACTTTTGTAACAGAACACACATCCATCTATGCAGACACTTACTCTTTTAAACCAAAATCAGGCTGATTAGATAAATGTAAGACACATAATATTTCAGTATTGTTGTTTGAGATGGCCATTTTTGAAGTATGCAGTGGTTCTCACTGTAGAGTTTCACCCCTAGAATGGAATATGAATTTCAGTCACAAGACTAGTATTTAAACTCTAGTTAATCCTCAATGAACGGATAAGTTGTCTTAAAAAGGAAATTGAGTGTACTTGTGATGTGTAATGTCAGACTTGGGGAGTTGTTGAACTGGGCCCAACAGGGGTCAGTGCTTTCACCCTTGCTGTTTCTAATTTATCTCAATGACCTGTATATTGTAATCAAATGTAAGCTTGTGAAATTTGTTGACAACACTAAATTAGGGAGGGACTAGAGCGAGAGAGAAAACTGTGAAGAAAAATACAGAATAATTTACATCCACATTGCAATTCGGTTGACAAATAACAAAATTTGTCTGGTAAATTATTGCACTGGGTTGATACATGTGCAACAGTAGTAATGAATGCGATTGCATTGATAGAACGAGTGATAGATAACTCATAACTTGCAGTATCTGGATAATATGAGGAATTGATTTAATAAAGTAATGTTGGGATCTGTAGTCAAACTGTAGAGTACCAAGTCTACAGATAAGGCTTTATGATGCACTGGCTAGACCACACTTGGAATACCATTTCAATTTTGGTCACTACAACCCAAAAATAATGTATATGCATTGGAGTTGGAGCAAAGAAGGGCAACAAAACAGGTTGCAGGTTTAAAAGGGGATGAGATATGAGGAAAGATTAGAGAAGTTGAAGCTCTGCAATCTTGAAATAAGACACCTCCTCAACATATCTAAATGTTCAATGGTGATAGTTAATGTAACACAGTAGAATAGAAATACATTTGAGTTGGTGAAAGGTAAATTTAAAAGATACAGTAGGAAGAATTGTAGTATCATATAGAGAAGGAGGTCATTCGGTCCATCATACCCGTGTCAGTTCTTTGAAATGCTCCTGCTCTTTCCCCATGGCACTGCAAATTTTCCCCTTCAAGTTCTTTATTCTGAGATAAATGTTGGAAATAATATAGCAATCAAGATGCTAGAGACTAAACTGCATGGTACAATGAGATACTTGGGGAATCTTCATTGGGTTAAATGGCCTTTTCTTTTTCTGGTGTCGATTTCTCATAACAATCCTACAGTTTAAGTGCATTTTTGGCAAATATTCTGTAAATTATGCACAGTCAATAAACTTTACACCAATACACATGCTTGTTTTATCTACAAATTTATTTGTCATCAGAAAGGGATATTATCTGCATGTGAACTGAACTCAAACCCTGATTTCAGTAAAACAAAAAGCAAAACACTGTCGGTGCTGGAAATCTGAAATGAAGCGATCAGCATGTCAGGCAGCATCTGTGGAGAGAGGAAATTAGGGTTAATGTTTCAGGTTGTGACCTTTTGTCAGGACCCTGCCTCCTCCTTTCCACAGATTCTGTCTGTTCTGCTGAATGATTCCAGCATTTACCATTTTTATTCCTGATTTCAGTACTGACATTACAGGCTTATATTTTAATTGGATACCCTCCTTTTTAGCGCTACTTCTCATTTGTTTTGCTGTTTTTGTTGCTTCCCTAAAGATGTGCAAGGAATGGTAAGCAATGTGGTAGACTCTTAACTGCCCTCTAAAATGGCCTAGCAAGCCACTAGATTGTATCAAACCACGAGAGAAAAGGCTCAAAGGAATGAAACCGGGTGGACTACCTGGCGTCAACCCAAGCACCGGAAACTACAACGGCACACCCAGCCCTGTCAACCCTGCAAAGTCCTCCTTACTAACATCTTGGGGCTTGTGCCAAAATTGGGAGAGCTGTCCAACAGACTAGTCAAACAACAGCCTTATATAATCATACTCACGGAATCATGCTCACGGTTCCTGGTGGGGGTTCTCCGTGGACCACAGATTGGCCATGGAGGAGGTTCTCCGCCCCACGCACAAGCCTGCAAGGAGGGGGCCTAGTTTTAGAAGGTGCCCTCCTCCCATGGTGGAGGGCCCCCAACATCCCCGTCCCCCCTCCCAGCCACTGCTAAAATCCCAGAGGTAGCAGAAAGAGGCCCTTAATTGGCCATGAATAGGCCAATTAAAGACCTCAATTGGCCTCAGGGCAAGAAGGCATATCCCGCCCCTGGTAAGATCGCTTGGCGATGGGCCCTCCATCCCCACACCTCCAGCCTTGCCTTTGGGGGGTGGGATGCCCATAAAATGCAGCCAGAAGTCCCGTCTTCACATTGAGGATAACATCCATTTGTGTTTTGCGGCTCGACTACCATGCTAAATGGGATAGATTTCCAACAGATCTATCAACTCAAAACTGGGCATCCCTGAGGCACTGTGAGCCACCAGCAGCAGCAAAATTATGTTCAACCACAATCTGTAACCTCTTTGCCCAGCATATTCCATCAATCTAGCGTTACCATCAAGCCAGGGGAATTAACACTGGTTCATTGAAGAGTGCAGGAGGGCAAAAACCTGGTGAAGCTACAACACAAGACTACATGCATGCATGCCAAACAGCGGAAGCAGCATACGATATACAGAGCTAAGTGATCCCACAGCCAAAGGATCAGATCTAAGCTCTGCAGTCCTGCTACATCCAGTCATGAATAGTGGTGGACAATTAAACAACTGACAGGAGGAGGATGCTCCACAAATATCCCCATCCTCAATGATGTGGGTGCCCAGCACATCTGTGCAAAAGATAAGGCTGAAGCATTTGTAACTATCTTCAGCCAGAAGTGCCAAGTGGATGATCCATCTCTGCCTCCCCCACCATCACAGATGCCAGTCTTCAGCCAATTCGATTCACTCCACATGATATCAAGAAACGGCTGAAGGCGTTGGATACTGCAAAGGCTATGGACATTGACAACATTCCGGCAATAGTACTGAAGAACTGTACTCCAGAACTGGCTGCGCCCCTAGTCAAGCTGTTCCAGTACTGCTACAACACCTACATCTACCCGAAAAAGTGGAAAATTGCCCAGGTATATCCTGTGTACAAAAAGCAGGACAAATCCAACCTGAACAGTTGCCACCCCATCAGTCTACTCTCAATCATCAGCAAATTAATAGAGGGGGTTGTTGACAGTGCTACCAAACAGCACTTACACAGCAATAACCTGCTCAATGACGCTCAATTTGGTTTCTGCCAGGGCCACTCAACTGCTGATCTCATTACAGCCTTGATCCAAATATGGATAAAAGAGTTGAACTCGAGGTGAGGTGAGAGTGACTGCCCTTGACATCACGGCATCATTTGACCAAGTGTGGCATCAAAGAGCCCCAGCCAAACTGGAGTTAATCAGAATCGGGGGGAAAACTCTCCGCTTGTTGGAGTCATACCTGGCACAAAGGAAGATGGTTGTGGTTGTTGGAGGTCAATCATCTCCGTTCCAAGACATCACTGCAGGAGTTCCTCAGGGTAGTGTCTTAGGCTCAACCATCTTCAGCTGCTTCATCAATGACCTTCCTTCAATCATAAGGTCAGAAGTTGGGATGTTCGCGGATGATTGCACAATGTTCAGCACCATTCACAACTCAGATATTGAAGCAGTCTGTGTCCATGTGCACACAGACCTGGACAACATTCAGAATTGGACTGATAAGTGGCAAGTTACATTCATGCCACACAAGTGCCAGAGAATGCCCACCTCCAACAAGAGAGAATCCAACCATCTCTTAACATTCAACAGTATTAACATTGCTAAATACCCCCATCAACGTCCTGGGGGTTACCATTGACCAGAAAATGAACTGGGCCAACCATATATGCACAAAGCAGCCAGCTTGATTGGCATCCTATCCACCACCTTCAACATTCACTCCCTCCACCGACGCACAGTGGCAGCAGTGTGAACCGTCTAGAAGATGCACTGCAGCAACTCACCAAGGCTCCTTCGACAGCACCTTCCAAACCCACAACCTCTACCACCTAGAAGGACAAGGGCAGCAGATGCATGGGGGTACCACCACCTGCAAGTTCCCCTTCAAGCCACACAGCATCCTGACTTGGAACTATATCGCTGTTCCTTCATGTCGCTGGGTCAAAATCCTGGCACTCCCTTGCTAATAGCACTGTGGATGCACCTACACCACGTGGACTGCAGCGGTTCAAGAAGGCGGCTTACCACCACCTTCTCTAGGGCAATTCGGGATGGGGGATAAATGCTTGTCTAGTCAGCGACGCCCATATCCCGTGAAAGAATATATTAAAGCAGTGTTGGGTGACTGCCTCTATTTAGTGTTGCTCTCATGAAATCAGCAGCTCAGTGTCTGCAAAATTTCAACAATCAAACTCTCTCCATCCAAAGGCGTAGTGCAGAAACAAATAATTTTCTGTGTCACTGGCTTACCATAAGTAGTTGATGGAATCTTCAAAATTTTATTTGCAAATGCCTCTTTTTCAAACAGAACTAATTTCACTTGAAAGGCAATGCAGTCACATTTATGACATGTACAGGTTCAAGACTGGATACATTCTGATATTTTCATACCCTGTAAGCTTGTTTGCAGACTGTCTCTTATAATCACTTAAACAAGGCATTGTTGCACATAATTATTATTGATAAATTTCCCAATTGTCATCCTGGATCACAACCTGGTGGACCATTGGCTTTTCTAATGAAAGGCACAAAAGTAGGGTTCTAACCTTTTTTTTTAACGAATTTGTGGTCAGTAAGCTGTTATTTTTGTAGTTTGCATCTGTATTTTCAGACTCTTAGCTGCTGTTCATGTGGGAGCTGCATGCAGTAGTTGAAGTCACAATTATGCATAATGTTACGAAAGTGCTTCCATTTTTTAATTAATTTTTTGAGGACTTGTGTTAAAACTGAAAAGATTCCATGGATGTGTTTTTTTTCCCAAGTTCACTGAAAGGACACTGAGATGTTGTTTGAAGCTTTAAGCTCAATAAACAACAGAAACCTTGGTGACCTGGGGAAGATGTTTACAGAGAAGCCACATGTCCAGGTTTATGGAGCTCAGGAGGTTGACTTTCTGTTTGGGGTGTGAACTGTTTCGAAGACAGATGGAGATCAACTTGCCAAGGAAAAAGAAGCCACCCAGCTCACCTCTTTCTCTACCTCTTTTTGAAGAAACCCTGCAAAGATCCAGAGATCCAGTGTGGGATAGCTAAAATCCCTGGTGCTGTATCTCTCCCGAGAAGCTGGAAAAACCTGCCAATTATTTCTCAATGCTGCCTGAAAAGAACTGCTTTAGAAAAGATCCCTGTGACATGTCTCTATATACCCGGACGCCAGACCAAAAGGGAGAACTGACTTCCTTCCATATCTTGTTTTTCTTCAAGAATTAGCAAGACTTTGGCCAAAGTATTTCTTTTTTGTAACAGACCTCTGCAGAGAAAATTTCTGGGTTTTTTTTCCAGAGTGTGGGCGGAATTTATCACGGTGCGGGGGGTGGGGGGAGGAGGGCGGTAAAATGCTGCGGGGAGAGGTCCGCCTCATCAAGAAGCGCCCACCACATATTACCAGTGGTGGGACCTCGGTGCGACACCCCCCACTATATGGCGGCGGCACCACAATCAATATGAGTCATAGTTATACAGCACAGAAACAAGCCCTTCGGCCCATCGTATCTGTGCCGACCATCAAGCACCTAACTATTCTCGTTCCATTTTCCAGTACTTGGCCCGTAGCCTTGTATGCTATGGCGTTTCAAGTGCCCATTTAAATACTACTTAAATGTTGTGAGAGTTTCTGCCTCTACCACCACTTCAGGCAGTGCGTTACAGATTCCAACCACCCTCTGGGTGAAAACATTTTTCCTCAAATCCCCTCTAAACTTCCTGCCCCTTACCTTAAATCTATGCCCTGTGGTTATTGACACCTCCGCTAAGGGAAAAAGTCTCTTCCTACCTAACCTATCAATGCCCCTCATAATTTTGTATAGCTCAATCATGTCCCCCCCTCATCCCTCTCTGTTCTAAGGAAAACAACCCTATCCTATCCAGTCTCTCTTCATTGCTGAAATACTCCAGCCCAGGCAACATCCTGGTGGATCTCATCTGCACCCTCTCCAATGCAATCACATCCTTCCTATAGTGTGGTGCCCAGAACTGTACACAGTACTCCAGCTGTGGCCTAACTAGCATTTTATACAGATCCATCATAACCTCCCTGCTCTTATATTTTATCCCTCGGCTAATAAAGGCAAGTATCCCATATGCCTTCCTAACCACCTTATCTACCTGTGCTGCTGCCTTCAGTGATCTATGGACAAGTACACCAAAGTCCCTCTGACCCTCTCTACTCCCTAGGGACCTACCATCCATTGTATATTCCCTTGCCTTGTTAGTCCTTCCAAAATGCATCACCTCACACTTCTCAGGATTAAATTCCATTTGCCACTGCTCTGCCCATCTTACCAGCCCATCTATATCGTCCTGTAATCTAAGGCTTTCCTCCTCACTTTTTACGACACCACCAATTTTTGTGTCATCTGCGAACTTACTTATCATACCTCCTATATTCACGTCTAAATCATTAATGTACACTACAAACAGCAAGGGTCCCAGCACTGATCTCTGCCGTATACCACTGGTCACAGGCTTCCATTTGCAAAAACAACCCTTGACCATTACTCTGTTTCCTGCCACCAAGCCAATTTTGGATCCAATTTGCCAAATTGCCCTGGATCCCATGGGCTCTTACCTTCTTAACCAATCTCCCATGCGGGACCTTGTCAAAAGCCTTACTGAAGTCCATGTAGACTACATCAACTGCTTTACCGTCATCTACACATCTAGTCACCGCCTCGAAAAATTCAATCAAGTTAGTTAGTCTCCCCCTGACACAGCCATGCTGACTATCCCTGATTATTCCCTGCCTCTCCAAGTGGAGATTAATCCTGTCCCTCAGAATTTTTTCCAATAGTTTCCTAACCACTGATATTAGACTCACCGACATGTAATTACCTGGTCTAACCCTGCTACCCTTCTAGAATAATGGTACAACATTCGCTGTGCTCCAGTCCTCTGGCACCTCTCCCGTGGCCAGAAAGGATCTGAAAATTTGTGTCAAAGCCCCTGCAATCACCTCCTTTGCCTCACACAACAGCCTGGGATACATCTCATCTGAGCCGAGGGATTTATCCACTTTTAAGCCCACTAAAACATCTAATACTTCCTCCCTTTCGATGTTAATATGTTCAGTTATATCTCAATCCCCCTCCCTGATCTCTACACCGACATCGTCGTTCTCCACAGTGAAAACAGATGAACAGTAATCATTTAAAACCTCACCTGTGTCCTCCGGCTCCACATACAGATCCACTTTGGTCCCTAATGGACCCTACTCTTTCCCTGGTTATCCTCTTGCCCTTAATATATTTATAAATCGCCGTAGGATTTTCCTTTATATTGACCGCCAATGTTTTTTCATGTCCCCTCTTCGCTCTCCTAATTACTTTTATTAGTACCCCCCTACACTTTCTATACTCCTCTAATGCCTCCGTTGTTTTCAGTCCTCTGAATCTGCCATAAGCCTCCTTTTTTTCCTGATCCAATCCTCTATATCCCTTGACATCCAGGGTTCCCTGGACTTGATGGTCCTACCCTTCACCTTAACAGGTACGTGTTGGCTCTGAACCCTCACTATTTCCTCTTTGAATGACTCCCGCTGGCCTGATGTAGACTTTCCTACAAGTAGCTGCTCCCAGTCCACTTTGGCCAGATCCTATTTTATCAAATTGAAATCGGCCTTCCCCCAATTCAGCACCTTAATTTCTGGCCCGTCTTTGTCCTTTTCCATAACTACCTTAAATCTAACAGAGTTATGGTCACTATCCACGAAATGCTGCCCCACTGATACTTCTACCACATGTCTAGCTTCATTCTCTAGGATTAGGTCCAGTACTGCCCCTTCTCTTGTAGGACTTTCTACGTACTGGCTCAAAAAGCTCTCCTGTATGCATTTTAAGAATTCCGCTCCCTTTAAGCCTTTTACACTAAGACTATCCCAGGTGATATTAGGTAAGTTGAAATCCATTACTACTATTACCCTATTATTTTTAAGCCTCTCTGAGATTTGCCGACATATCTGTTCCTCTATCTCTTCCTGACTGTTTGGAGACCTGTAGTACACTCCCAGCCAAGTGATTGCCCCCTTTTTGTTTTTAAGTTCTACCCATATGGCCTCATTTGAGGAACCTTCTAAGGTATCATCCCTCCTTACTGCAGTAATTGACTCCTTGATCAACAGTGCAATGCCACCTCCTCTTTTATCCCCTCCTCTATCATGCCTGAAGATTCCATACCCTGGAATATTGCAGTTGCCAGGCCTGCCCCTCCCTCAACCATGTCTCTGTGATAGCAATAATATCATAATGCCATGTGCTAATCAATGCCCTCAATTCATCTGCTTTATTAGTAAGACTGCTTGCATTAAAGTATATGCAATCCAGCCTTGCATTTTTCATTTGTGCCTTATCAGGTCTATATTTGCTGTGCCTTCCAGACTGTCTCAGTTTCTCTTCTATATTTGGCTGTGCCTCACCTTCTACTTTACCTCCACTCTGTATCTTATCTCCCTGCCAAATTAGTTTAAACCCCCCCAACAGCACTAGCAAACCTCCCAGCAAGGATGTTGGTCCCGTTCCGGTTCAGGTGCAACCCATCCAACTTGTACAGGTCCCATCTTTGCCAGGAACCGACCCAGTGATCCAGGAACCTAAAGCCCTCCCTCCTGCACCATCTCCTCAGCTACGCATTCATCTGCTCTATCCCCCTATTCCTATACTTGCTAGCACATGGCACAGGGAGTAATCCAGAGATTGCAACCTTTGAGGTCCTGATTTTTAATCTACTACCTAGCTCCCTAAATTCTTGTTGCAGGAGCTTATCCCTCTTTCTACCTATGTCATTGGTACCAATGTGTGTCACAACCTCTGACTGTTCACCTTCCCCCTTCAGAATGTTCTGTAGCCGCTCCGTGACATCCTTGACCCTAGCACCAGGGAGGCAACATACCGTCCTGGAGTCTCGTTTGCAGCCACAGAAACACCTATTTGCACCCCTTACGATAGAATCCCCTATCACTATTGCTCTTCCACCTCTTTTCCTCCTCTGCTGTGCAGCAGAGCTCTCTGTGGTGCCACGAACTTGGCTGTTGCTGCTTTCCTCTGGGAGGTCATTTCCCCCCAACCCCTCCCCCCCAACAGTATCCAAAGCGGTATATCTGTTTGAGAGGGGGATGGCCACAGGGGACTCCTGCACTACCTGCCTGCGCCTACTACTCCGCCTGGTGGTCACCCATCCCTTTACTGCCTGTGCAGCCATTACCTGCAGTGTGACCACCTCACTAAACGTGCTATCCACGATGTTCTCAGTATCGCGGATGCTCCACAGTGAATCCACCCGCAGCTCCAACTCTGTAATCCAGGTTGCCAGTAGCTGCAGATGGATACTCCAGGATGGTATGTTGCCTCCCTGGTGCTCGGGTCAAGGATGACTCAGAGTGGCTGCAGGACATTCTGAAAGGGGAGGGTGAGCAGCCAGAGTTTGTGGTCCATATTGGTACTAACGACATAGGTAGGAAGAGAGATGAGGTCCTGCAAAGTGAATATAGGGAGTTACGCAGAAGGTTAAAAAGCAGGACTCCTAGGGTTGTAATCTCAGGATTACTCCCTGTGCTACGTGCTCAGGAATAGGAGGATTAGGCAAATGAATGCGTGGCTGAAGAGCTGGTGTAGGCGGGAGGGCTTCAGCTACTTGGATCATTGGGATCTCTTCTGGTGCAGAGGTGACCTGTACAAGAAGGACTGGTTGCATCTAAACTGGCAGGGGGCCAATATCCTTGCGGGGAAGTTTGCTAGTACTACTCGGGAGGGTTTAAACTAGTCTTGCAGGTGGGTGGGACCCAAAGTAGTAGTCTCTCAGATGAGATAGTTGAGGCAAATTTTGAGGTTAAAGCAAGGTGGTCCAGTAGGCAGGCCGGGCAGGGGCAGGACAGGGAGCGTGGAAGGTCTGGTAGGTTAACTTTAATGCAAGAAGCCTTACAGATAAGGCAGATGAACTCAGAGCATGGATCGGTACATGGGATTGTGATATTATAGCTATTATGGAAACGTGGTTGAGGGATGGGCAGAACTGGCAGTTCAATGTTCCGGGGTACTGATCCTTCCGGCGTGACAGAGGTGGAGGTAAGAGAGGAGAGGGAGTTGCACTATTGATTAGGGAGAACATCACGGCAGTACTGAGAGAGGATATCCCAGGGGGAATGTCCAGCGGGGCCATATGGGTAGAACTTAGAAATAAGAATGTGGTACTCTTTTTGGGATTATACTCTAGGCCCCCCAATAGTCAGAGGGCAGTGGAGGAGCATATATGTAGGGAAATCACAGATAGGTGTAGGAATTATAGGGTTATAATAGTAGGTGATTTTAACTTCCCTAATATTGACTGGGACTGCCTTAGTGCTAAGGGATCAGATAGGGAAGAATTTGTTGAGTGTGTCCAGGATAGTTTTCTGAAGCAGTATGTGGATGGCCCTACTAGAGAAGGGGCTACACTCGACCTCCTCTTAGGAAATGAGGATGGGCAGGTGGTTGATGTGTCAGTGGGGGAGCACTTTGGGACCAGTGACCATAACTCTATTAGCTTCAAGATAGTTATGGAAAAGGATAGGACTGGCCCTTAGGTTGAAGTCCTAAATTGGGGGAAGGCTAATTTCGATGGCATCAGACAGGAACTGTCAAAAGTTGAATGGGAGAGGCTGTTTACAGGTAAAGGGACGTCTGGCAAGTGGGAGGCTTTTATAAGTGAGATGGGAAGAGTTCAGGGCCGGCATGTTCCTGTTAGATGGAAGGGCAAGGCTGGCAAGTTTAGGGAACCTTGGTTGACGAGGGATATTGGGGGTCTGGTCAGGACGAAGAAGGAGGTATATGTCAGGTATTGGCTGCTGGGATCGAGCGAGTCCCTCGAGGATTATAGGGGATGTAGGAGTACACTTAAGAAGGAAATTAGGAGGGCGAAAAGGGGCCATGAGATTTCCCTGGCAGATACGATAAAGGAGAATCCTAAAAGATTCCACAAGTATATTAAGAGTAAAAGGGTAGCTAGGGAGAGAGTAGGTCCTCTTAAGGATCAGTGTGGCAATCTATGTGTGGAGCCACGGGAAATGGGCGAGGTTTTAAATGAATATTTCTCGTCCGTATTTACCGTGGAGAAGGTCATGGAAGCTAGTGAGTTCAAGGGAGGAAACACTGATATCCTGGAGCATATCAACATTACAAAGGAGTAGGTGTTGGAGGTTTTGAAGCGCATTAAGGTGGATAAATCCCCAGGGCCTGACCAGGTGTATCTGAGGATGCTTTGGGAAGCAAGGGAGGAGATTGCTGGGGCCCCGACAGAGACTTTTGTATCATCGTTAGCCACAGGTGAGGTACCGGAAGACTGGAGGATAGCTAATGTTGTGCCTTTATTTAAGAAGGGCAGCAGGGATAAGCCAGGGAACTACAGGCCGGTGAGCCTTACATCAGTGGTGGGAAAGTTATTGGAAGGGATTCTGCATCTGGAAAGGCATGGTCTGATTAGGGATAGTCAGCATGGCTTTGTGCGTGGGAAATCATGTCTCACGAACTTGATTGAGTTTTTTGAGGAAGTGACCAAGAGGATTGATGAGGGCAGGGCAATGGACGTTGTCTACACGGACTTTGACAAGGTCCCGCATGGTAGACTGGTCCAGAAGGTTCGAACACATGGGATCCAGGGTGAGCTAGCAAATTGGATACAAAATTGACTTGGTGATAGGAGGCAGAGGGTGGTAGTGGAGGGTTGTTTTTCAGATTGGAGGCCGATAACCAGTGGTGTGCTGCAGGGATCGGTGCTGGGCCCTCTGTTGTTTGTCATATATATTAATGACTTGGATGTGAATGTAAGGGGCATGATTAGTAAGTTTGCAGATGACACCAAAATTGATGGTATAGCAGACAGTGAAGAAGGTTGTCTAAGATTACAACACGATATAGATCAACTGGGACAGTGGGCAAGGGAGTGGCAAATGGAATTTAATGCAGACATGTGTGAAGTGATGCATTTTGGGAAGTTAAACCAGGGTAGGACATATACAGTGAATGGCAGGGCCCTGGGGAGTGTTGTTGAGCAGAGAGACCTTGGGGTGCAAGTACATAGTTGCCTGAAAGTGGCAACACCGGTAGACAGGGTGGTGAAGAAGGCATATGGCATGCTTGCCTTCATCAGCCGAGGCATTAAGCACAAAAGTTGGGACGTCATGTTACAGTTGTACATAATGTTGGTTAGGCCGCATTTGGAGTACTGTGTGCAGTTCTGGTCGCCGCACTGCAGGAAAGATGTGATTAAGCGAGAGAGGGTGCAGAAAAGGTTCATAAGGATGTTGCCTGTTTTGGAGGCCTTGAATTATAAAGAGAGATTGGATAGGCTGGGTTTGTTTTCCCTGTAGCGAAGGAGGCTGAGAGGGGCCATGATAGAAGTATATAAAATTATGAGAGGCATAGATAGGGTAGATAGCCAGAGTCTGTTTCCCATGTCGGGTGACTAAAACTAGAGGGCACAGATTGAAGGTGAGAGGGAGGAGGTTTAAAGGGGATCAACGGGGTAAATTTTTCACACAAAGAATAGTGAGTATCTGAAATGAGCTGCCAGAGGAGGTGGTGGAGGCGGGAACAGTAGTGACATTTAAGAGGCATCTGGACAGGTACTTGAATGAGCAAGGCATGGAGGGAAATGGAATTAATGCAGGCAGGTGGGATTAGTATAGATGGGCATTATGGTCGGCATGGACGTGGTGGGCCGAAGGGCCTGTTTCTATGCTGTACGACTCTGACTTCCTGCACACATGGTCATCAGGGACACTGGAAGAGTCCCTGATTTCCCACATAACGCAGGAGGAGCATATCACGGGTCTGCGCTCTCCTGCCATGACTTACCCTTAGATTAATTAATTTATAGAGTTAATTAATTAACTCTTCATTAAAAAATACTAATTACACTAGGGGCCTTGTTCTACCCACTACAATCTAAAGTCCTTAATAAGTTACACTGAATTTTAAAAAATACATTTTAGTAGTACTCACCTTATCACTAGAGGTTTTTTTTCACCAAAGAAAAACTTTCCCCCTTTTTTAAGCTATTTAAATGCACTAACAGCTGCTACTCACCCAACCAATCACCTTGCAGATTTCCTGTGATGTCACTAAGTTTTTTTTTTCCGAGTCTCAGCGCGCACCGAGAGAGGGAGCAGGTCCGCCAGCCACCACCGCTCCTGTCTTCAGGTAAGTGAGGGCCTCAAGCCCTGCGCTCTTTTACAGCTCCCGCTCTGGATCAGCTTCCGCCCAGGTCCGCCAGCCGCTGCCGCTCCTGTCTTCAGGTAAGTGATATGGTAATGATTGCTTACCTTTGCTGATTATGCAGCCCGCCGCCTCTCCACCGACACTGCCAGATTTTTCGTTGAGCGGGCAGCTGTCACGTGCCGTCCCGTTCTTGATCTAAAAAGCCGGCAGGTCCTCACTCTGCATTACGGAAGGGAGGGGGGGTAACACAGGGGTCGCACTCTGCATTCTGAACGGGAGGGGGTCTGGGATTACTGGAGGGAAAGCTGTGCTGGTATGAAGGGAGGTACCGTGTACCATTCCTCCGTTAACAGTATACGCTCTGTGTTTGTGAGAAGGCAATGGCACACTAGGCACCCTGTGTGTGGGGAGTGTTCCAGAAAGGATAGGAGCGTTAAGGTTTTATGGATGGTAGGGGCAATCGATTCAGCTGGTAGGATCTTGATGTGGTCATGCTGTGCCACTGAGTGTTAGCCAAGAAGGGCAATGCTATGGTACGCCACATTGCTGATGCAGGAAAGCAGCTGATGGACCCGTCAACACCAATCCCTGCCCTGTTAGGAACCTTCGAATACTTGCAGGGTTCAACTTTATTTATCAGCTGGAAATAGGTATGGCTCTTCCTACATTGTTTGATCCTCTGCACGTGAGGATCCGTATGCACCAGAGGCAATGCCAACAGGCAGGTGCGATCCACGTAGAGGCCCCCGGACGTGAGCAGCAGTCCCCAAGGGGAGCCCACCATTACGGTTGCCGTGCATCTACAGGCCCCACATGACATGCCATTGGATGTCAGAGCACCAGTGTCAGAGGAGATTGCGCATATAGAGAGGGTGTGACACCTCTCTGTGCCCTGCTCAAGGACAACCTGCAGCCCATGGGCTCCAGTGGACATCCTATGCCTTTGTTCTTCATAGTGGCAGCCGTTCTCAAGCTTGGCGCCTCTGCAGCCTTTTAGGGGCCCACCAGAGACCTTTGTGGGGTCACACAGTCAGCAGTGTACTGCTGCATCAGGGAGGTCACCAATGCCCTGCACCAGAGGGCCAGTGAGGATGTCCGCTTCAGGATGGATTCTCACAGGCAGGCCCAGAGGGCCATTGGTTCTGGTACCATTGCCGGAGAACCATAGGTTGTAATGTTCATGGACTGCCCTTATGGCCATCAGGCCTACTGCCAGGCTACCACCTGCTGACGTTACCATTAAAGGAACCCTCTCAATCTTGGTGAAGCTGGTATGTGAACACTGCAGATGCTTGCAGTGAATGTGTGACTGCTTCTCAGGCAGCTGCCATGACACCTGGGTCTTGCGCCAGTCCCAGCTGCCACGGCTGTTCACTGAACTGGTTCAGATGGACGGGTGGCTTCTTGGAGTTAAGGGCTATCCTTTGCAGACATGGCTCCCAACATCAGTGAGAGACTCCACGATTGCTGCAGAGGAGAGATACAACGCCAGCCACTGAGCTACAGGAGCCAGCATTGAGCAGGAGATCGGCATGCTGAAAGAGTGCCTCCAATGCCTGGATGGATAGCGTGATGCCCTGTACTACGGGCCGAAAAGGCCAGCTCCTTTCTTTGCTGCTCTGCACAACTACGCACCCAATAGAGGTCAAGCCTAGTCTGTTGAGGAGAGACGTCAACAAATTCCTCTTCGGACTATGAGGACTCTGAGGACCTACCACATGAAAGAAGCATTGAAGGGCGGATGGCACCCAAGCTCTGTACGCAGGGCTAGCAGTGAGCTAGGGATGTACGGAAGTGGCTTATCAAACAAAGGCTGTCTGCTCCATAGGAACCGACATGAGCTCTGCAAGCCACACATCACTCTCGCTCACCTGCTGTGCACCAGTCTACATCTGCAGCATCCCTGTGTAAACCATTAGAGGCAGCAGCTGACTGCCAATGTCCATGTCACTGAGTCCGTGGAGACGCTCATGAATAATGGTGGCATGGCAATGCTGTTGCATACGTTAGCTCTCCTGAAGGGCCAATGGTGTAAAGGGATGTGACATTGGCGCTACATGCTGGCACACATCATTTACACAGAGAAAAGGACACACATGTTGGTGAGGAATATTTAATGAAAGACTTATTTACATTGCTGTGACACCCGTGCATTCCCATTTGTGTCAGTGTGTTCTCTGTAAACCACTAATACCTTTTATGGTCTATTTAAGTCTCACATTCTGGAATGTGCAAAATTAAGATTATTCATCCAGGTGCGGCACGCCTACAGGCAGGAATGTTACACTTGAGTGGGAGAAGAAGATCGCAAGTTCATAAGACACTGGGACACAGCAGGGGTAAGTATGTGGCAGCAAAGCGGAAAATGCTGCAAAAATACAGCAGGTCAGGCAGCATTTGTGGAGAGAGAAGCAGAGTTAACTTTCAGGTCTGTGAACTTGGACAAGTTGACTCTGCTACTCTCTCCACGGATGCTGCCTGACCTGCTGTATTTTTGCAGCACTTTCCGCTTTGCTGCCAGATTGACAGCAGCCCCACTTTTCAGTAGTCAGGTAAGTATTCTTTGACAGCTGTTAGGAAGCAGGTGCTGGGGCACTTAAATTAGGGTCCCAGCACCTGCTGCACAACTGTCAAAAACATTCTCATTGCGCCGAATGTCCCGCCTCTTCCCACGTAATATGGGGAGGGCGGCTCGGCGCCGTGATTCTAATGAGCCCCGGCGATTAATATCGCGGAGCCTTGGTGGTGGCTGGTGAATGTGGGCACGCCGCAGAGTTCAAATGACAGCGGCGCCCCAATAAAATTCAGCAGTGTGTGTATGTGTGGAATTTAAAAAGGGACCTTTCATATTTCAATCTGTGTGTTAATGCTTTGCTTCATTACTGGATAAGTCTTGTTTGGTAATAAACTGATAATTTTGTTGTTTATTAAAGAAACCTGGTTGGGGTATTTTATTCGGGATAAAGAGTAGTATATATGATTCACGGAATCGGGAACTGGATAAACATTTTTTAAATATATGTTGTGACCTGCGGAGAAGTGGGACTAGAAAAGACAGTGCACTCCTCCCACCTCAGTCGTAACACTAAATAATGATCTGAAACTATTTGAAGTGTCATACTTGGTCACTCTGCAATTAAACTAAATTTGGACTCAAGATTATAAGTATATCGTAATCACAGGCACACACCAAATCCAGGGATTTATCCTGAGTGCTTGCTTACATCTTGCTCAATTTGTTTTATCATTTATAAGATATACCTTGGATTTGCCGATTATATACACGGCATCTTACTCATCAAAAATGAATTTTTTTTATTTGTTCTTGGGATGTGAGTGTTGCTGGCAAGGCCATCCTTAATTTCCTTTGAGAAGGTGATGGTGAGCTGCCTTCTTGAACTGCTGCAGTCCATGTGGTTTAGGTACACCCACAATGCTGTTTGGGAGGGAGTTTCAGGATTTTGATCCAGCGACAGTAAAGGAATGGTGATATAGTTCCAAGTCAGGATGGTGTGTGACTTGGAGGGCAATGTGCAGGTGGTAGTGATCCCATGCATCTGCTGCCCTTGTTCCTCTAGGTGGTAGAATTTGCAGGTTTGGAAGGTACTGTCAAAGGAGGCTTGCCGAGTTGCTGCAGTGGATATTGTAGATGGTACACACTGCTGCCACTGTGCACCGTGGTGGATGGGGTATTGACCAAGTGGGCTGCTTTGTCTTGGATTCAGTTGAGCTTCTTGAGTGTTGGAGCTGCACTCGTCCAAACAAGTGGAGAATATTCCATCACACTCCTGACTTGTAGATGGTTGGCATGCTTTGGGGAGTCAGGAGGTGAGCTCCTTGCCACAGTATTTATATGGCTTATCCAGTTAGGTTTCTGGTCAATGCTGACCCGCAGGATATTGATGGTGGGGGTTTCAGCATTGGTAAGGGCTGTTCGATATGAAGGGGAGGTGGTTAGATTCTCTCTTGTTCAAGATGGTTATTGCCGACCACTTGTGTGGCATGAATGGTAGATAAATTCCCGCCAATTCTTCAGATTTTGTTTTCTTTATTTTAGTAAATAATTGAAATTTGATAAGTGTACGTTATTTTCCCTAAAGCTGGAACAATCCTTGGACTTGAAACGTTTACCTGAAAAATCTTAAATATTCAACATTTGCAAATTTGTAGCTGAGGAAACAGCATTCTATTGACTTTCTGAGCTACTAAAACTGTCTACTAATTACTACAATATGTTTTATGGTCATTTACTTAAAAGTCCGTAGTCCCCGGGGTGTTCTCCGAATATACGATTGCATTGAGAGTCTCATTAATCCCTCATTTTCCGTGTAAAGCATCTGTGCAGGAAGACTGAATATTCCCCAGATTTGTGCTTCTCTGTTCTTCTAGCCATCTCCATTTGTATCCCCTTTGTGCTAGCTGTTTCCATACTTTCCCTGCTTAACTTTTTTCCCTCTCAGCTGTCCTCATACGTCTCTCTCCAATCATTTATTGTTCTAGCTGTCTCTGTCCATTCCCTGTCGAGTCCTTTATTGTCCAAACTGTTGTGTTTGTTGATTGGTTTTGTGTTCTTGGAACTGGCTGGCTCTGCTCAGTCTCTGTCTGCTTCCCTTTTTTATGATTGTGAATAATTGCTGACTGCCTGTATGAGCAAAAAAACATGGGGAGTGGGGGGGGGGCAGGGAATCCAGCAAGTGAGATGAACAAAAAATACAGAAACTCGACATAAAAACAGAGGAAAGTGAGAGAATACAACTGCATAGGTCATTGCTGTACTGGTAGATTACATTTTACAAAAGTGTACCCTTGGATTTGTGGTTCCTTCATCTCTGGAGAGAAATGATTTACATGGGTTGTGGGGGGGCGCGGGGAAGAGAAATATCTGAGGCATCATTGTCTTGGCATTGCTGTTGTGCATTTACAAAAACCTGTTTGACAGCACCTTTGCTGGAGTCAGTATTTTGGTGTAAATGGAGAATGATGTGTGCTGTTACATTTGTGTTCATAGTTACTGTTTCAACATTGTATATCTTTCACGCAGCGGACATGGGTTTTGCTCGATTGTTTAATTCTCCTCTGAAGCCTTTAGCAGACTTGGATCCAGTAGTAGTAACATTCTGGTATCGAGCACCAGAGTTGCTGCTTGGGGCAAGACATTATACCAAAGCCATAGGTGAGTGATGAAATAAATTGGAGAACATCAACGTCTTTGAACAGCATTTTCCTTTCTCAGGAAAAGAAGCTAAATGAATGTTTATGGTATTAGGAATCCATTTTAAAGTTTTTATGCTATCCAAGTGATGTATACTGGAAAATTAAGAAACAACTTAAAAAGAAAAATTATGCAGCAACCTATGCACACAGATTTCTGAATGCAAAGGTCATTCATTTGCAAAGTGAAATCTTAAGTTTTTTTTCATTTAGCTTATAATTATTAGTATAGCCCTTTTAAAATGTAGAACTTTGTATTTTTTAAAACTTAATTTTCATTTTTTTTCATTTATAAGGAATACTCACTAAGCTAGTAATGATTTATGACTCTGCTGAAGGGTATCACAGTTAAATTAAGGCAAAGTTGTTCTGTTAAAGTTGTTTAACATAGATGGATTATAATTCTGAATTTTGTAATTTCATTACTAAGAAACTTTTCAATACTTTTAAGTTAAACCATTCACAATTTTGTATTTATAACTTGAACAACCCTTCATAATTTACTTGCATAAATACGGTAGCTATGAGAAGGTGCTACTTAGAAATGCAGAATAACCCATTTTGTTTTAGAATGAAATTTACTTCATTTATTGGCAATCTATAAAGCTCAATTGTACTAAATATCTGAAAATGAGGATTATGTCTCTAAATGATCAAGCAAAAAAAGGAAAGCAGTGCTTTCTGATCTTCAGAAGCTGAAAAGCTGCAGTTTGGCAATGCTTGCTTTACTTGTTTTATCCGTTTGGCTTACTGGTCTCCACTTTTTCTGTTCTAATAGATATTTGGGCGATTGGCTGTATATTTGCTGAGCTGCTAACGTCTGAGCCTATTTTTCATTGTCGTCAAGAGGATATCAAGACCAGTAATCCTTATCACCATGACCAACTGGATAGAATATTCAATGTGATGGGATTTCCAGCAGGTGAGTTTTGAATATTGACTGAATTGATGTGATGTGAATTTAAGTGGCTTTTATAGTTATTTCTAAGCACTGACAGTGGAGCATTCCATCACATAGTATTAATGCTGCATATACAGAATTGTTGCATATTTGAAATGTTGTACACTTGATGTAACAATGTTAGTTGTGAATTTAAAAAGTAGCAGCTCTGCTTTATTCTAAATTCCATAAACGGATAGACTATGGAGTTTTATTGGCTAAACCCAGCAGCACAGGAATAAATACTTCGGTATTCTGCAAAAAAAAAATGATGTTAACAGCTTTTCAATTTTTCTGAACTGGGTTACTTTAGTTCAATGGCTGGTTCGGAAGCTGTCTTTGCCATTTCTGTCTGACGGTGTGAATTTGCTTTAACAATAATCTGAGCGTTTCTCTTGCAGAAAGAAGGCGTTTAAAAATAATAAAATATTTTATATAAATTAAATATGAATGGCCACCTGCTGCTTGCTTTAGTTAAGTGGTGGACAGGAATCTGAAGAACATTGTCCAGAAGTCTTCACATAAATGCACTGAAAATGGTAGATCGAGATCTCTTGTGTTACGAGGTAGATAGTAGTTCACTATTGCCCACTGGGTAATGTTTGATAGCTCAGTTAATTAATCGCTGGACTCAGGGATGGAAGATCTGAGGCTCAAAGCCCGACATAGAGGACCCCCAAGCCTTACATCCTCTCGAGGTGGATATTGGGTATAGGATATGGAGAAATACTGGAGACTGTGTGTAACACTTGCTACACTGTTGCAATATCTCACTTTGAAAATCCATGACAGTTAACAATGGAACTGGGGATTAGCGCTGCTCACAAACAGGCCAAACGTCTGTTTGAAGGAGCAGCCGGTGTCGGTTAACTACTTTCTCTCCCAGATGCCTCATTACAAATTTGATTTGCCGTACTTCAGCGAGAGAAGCATGTTAAAGAGTGTTTTATTTCCTTCATTATAAAATGTGGCATAAACAACATTTAGAACTCTAGCCTTTCACAGCACAACTGAACACCTGGAACTGAATTTTACAGTTATTTCGAATTATAGGCAGTTTTTGGATTTGGAAAGCCCTGACAATACTTTGAGTGCAATATACTTTCCTCATCCATATCAAAATAAAAATATTGGAATATAAGTGTCTTGAATTTATTGGCTAATTTTCAGTGTTACCATTGAAGTATGCTATTGGGAAAGACCTTGAGGGTCATGGAGGGCTTTGTGTACTTCTGTTGCCTTGGACCACTTGGACGGCGATGCAGAGGCATCCAAACTACAAAATGTTGCTATTCATAGAGCACTGTTGTGTAGTCATCTTTCTGCAGTAACTTTTCCTACCTCGATGGCTTCTGATTAGCATTCTGCACAAGTCTGGATGCCACTTTTTTGCACCTGCACAAAGCTGCAGCAGGACATGTGCAGTATTGCCAAATGTAAGTGAAAATTTGAACTAGCTGGGCTTAATCAGGGAAGAAAAGTGACCATAATATAATAGAATTTTACATTAAGTTTGTAAGTGATGTAGTTCAATACGAAACTTGGGTCAAAACTAAACAAAGGAAACTACGAAGCTATGAGGGACAAGTTGGCTGTGGTAGATTGGGAAACTACATGAAAAGGTATGATGGTAGACAGGCAAAGGCTAGCATTTAAAGAATTAATACATGGTTTACAATAAATATACATTACTTTGAGGCACGAAAACCCAACAGGAAAAGTGATCCAACCATGGCTAACAAGGGAAGTTAAAGATTGTATTAGACCAATGGAAGAGACCTATCAAATCTGAAAACCCCGAATCTGTCTGAAGTTGGGAAACGGCTGTTCCCGACGTCAGCACCTGTCAGCTGTGAAACTGACTTGCGGTCAGATTCGGCATTTTCTGGCAGGTTCTGACTTTTATTTAAAAGCCCTCTCGAAAACCCCGAATCTGACTGCACTTGGGAAAACACCTTTTCCGATGTCAGCACCAGTCAGCTCTGAAACTGATAGCATGATTTCTTTTTTCAAAAAGATGATGAACCACAAAGCTGCTGTCCACTCCCACTCTTTACAGTTGTCAGAGAGAGGAGAAATGGGGGGGGGGGGGGGAGAGGGGGAGTGACAGAGAGAGAGAGGGGTGTGAAAAAGAGAGGGGGCGATAGAGGTGGGCAAGTGAGAGAGTGGGGGGGCCATAGAGGTGGGCGGAAGAGAGAGGGGGGGATAGAGGTGGGCAAGAGAGAGAGGGAATAGAGGGGAAAGAGAGAGAGAGACGGGGGTGGTGGACAGTAAGAGAGAGGGGGGGGAGACAGAGGAGGAGAGAGGGAGGGGGGGACAGTGGGAGGGGGGGGACAGTGGGAGGGGGGGACAGTGAGGGGAGGGGGGGGAGAGGGGAGGGGGGGAGAGGGGGAGGGGGGAGAGTAGGAGGGGGGGAGAGTGAGGGGGAGGGGGGGACGGTGGGGAGGAGGAGGGGGGGAGAGTGGGAGGGGGGGAGAGTGAGGGGGAGGGGGGACGGTGGGGAGGAGAGAGAGAGAGGGGGGACAGTGGGGGGAGGAGAGAGAGAGAGGGGGGACAGTGGGGGGAGGAGAGAGAGAGAGGGGGGACAGTGGGGGGAGGAGAGAGAGAGAGGGGGGACAGTGGGGGGAGGAGAGAGAGAGAGGGGGGACAGTGGGGGGAGGAGAGAGAGAGAGGGGGGACAGTGGGGGGAGGAGAGAGAGAGAGGGGGGACAGTGGGGGGGAGGAGAGAGAGAGAGGGGGGACAGTGGGGGGGAGGAGAGAGAGAGAGGGGGGACAGTGGGGGGAGGAGAGAGAGAGAGGGGGGACAGTGGGGGGGAGGAGAGAGAGAGAGGGGGGACAGTGGGGGGGAGGAGAGAGAGAGGGGGACAGTGGGGTGGGGGGGGAAGAGAGAGTGTGGGGAGAGGGAGAGATTGTGGGGCGGGGGGGAGAGAGGGAGGCAGACAGACACAGAGGGGGGCGGACGGACAGAGTGATAGACGAAGAGGGGGAACACAGAGACGTCGGCACAGGGAGAGAGAGAGACTCATGGAGAGAGAAATAGAGGGAGAATGATCAAGATCAATCTTGACAGATGGACATCTATCCAAAATACTGCGCATAGCTCCAAGTGTGTGGGCAAACATTGACTAATTGTGCAAGCAAAAAAAAAAGGCCCTGTATCTCTCTGTATCAGTGTCCAACATAGTGATGAGAAAGTCAGTCAATAAATTAATCTCATTTGAAGCTTCACAAAAATGCACATTTGAAGTTGTTTTGATTAGTAATAAGATAATTTAATACCTTTATCCTTCTGAAATTTTCTCACTGGCCCCCTCAACTTACAAACGAATTAGGAGCAGGCGTAGGCCACTTGGCCCCTCTAGCCTGCTGCGCCATTCAACAAGTTCATGGCTGATCTGATTGTAACCTCAACTCCACATTTCCGCTTACCCTCAATCACCTTTCACCCCAGTTGCTTATCAAGAATCTATCTACCTCCGCCGTAAAAATATTCAACGACTTTGCTTCCACTGCCTTTTGAAGAGTGTTCGAAAGACTCATGACCCTCAGAAAAAATGTTACTACTCATCTCTGTCTTAAATGGGCGACTTCTTATTTTTAAACAATGACGCCCGAGTTCTAGATTCTCCCACAAGTGGAAACATCCTTTCCACAGCCACCCTCTCAAGACCCCTCAGGATCTTCTATGTTTCAATCAAGTCATCTCTTACTCTTCTAAACTCCAGCGGATACAAGTCTAGCCTTTCCAACCTTTCCTCATAAGACAACCCGCCCATTCCAGTTATTAGTCTAGCCAACCTTCTCTGAACTGCTTCCAACACATTTACATCCTTCCGTAAGTAAGGAAACCAGTACTGTACACAGTACTCCAGATGTCGTCTCGCCAATGCCCTGTATAACTGAAGCATAACCTCCCTACTTTTGTCTCAAATTCCCCTCTCAATAAATGATAACATTCTATTAGCTTTCCTAGTTACGTTCTGTACCTACATACTAACCTTTTGCGATTCATGCACGAGGACACCCAGATCCCTCTTCATCTTAGCTCTGCAATCTCTCACCATTTAGATAATATACTTTTTATATTCTTCCTGCTAAAATGGACAATTTCACATTTTCCCACATGATTCTCCTTTTGCCAGGTCTTTGTCCACTCACTTAATCTATTTATATCCCTTTGTAGCCTCCTTACGGCCCTTTCACAACTTACTTTCCTACCTACCTTTGTGTCATCAGCAAATTTAGCAACCATACCTTCGGTCCCTTCATCCAAGTCATTTATATAAGTTGTAAAAAGTTGAGGCCCCAGCACTGATCCCTGTGGCACACCACTTGTTGCATCTTGCCAACTGGAAAATGACCCATTTCTGCCTACTCTCTCTTTCCTGTTAGCTAGCCAATCTTCTATCCATGCCAATATGTTACTCACTACACCATGAGCTTTTATTTACCGCAATAACCTTTGATGTGGCACCTTATCAAATGCCTTCTGGAAATCTAAGTACAGTCCATCCACCAATTCCCCTTTATCCACAGTACATGTTACTTCTTCAAAGAACTGCAATAAATTGTTTCAACATGACTTCCCTTTCACAAAACCATGTTGACTCTGCCTTGTTACCTTAAATTTCTGGAAGTGCCCTGTTATAATGTCTTTAATAATAGCTTCATATCTAAGTCAAAAATTGTAATGTGGGCCCCCACACAAAAAGGTTGGATCATCCTGGTCGAGAACCAGGGGACACAGTCTCAGAATAAGGGGTAGGCTAGGTTGGATTGAGGTGATGAGGAATTTCTTCACTCAGAGGATGGTAAATCTTAGGAATTCCCTACCCCAGAAGGCAGTGGAGGCTCAGTCATTGGGTATGTTCAAGACAGATAGCGATAGATTTCTAGGGTGGAATCTTATGAGTGCCGCAGCATTCCCAATGGCGGGACTGGAAGTTGTCGTAACAACTGTGGAGGACGGGTTTCTGGAGTGTCTTATGGATGGTTTTTTCGAGCAGTATGTTGAGGAACAGATATCTTTGCAGCATCCTTAAACACGGGTGAGATCCCGGAGGACTGGAGAATTGCTAATGTTGTCCCCTTGTTTAAGAAGGGTAGCAGGGATAATCCAGGTAATTATAGACCGGTGAGCCTGACGTCAGTGGTAGGGAAGCTGCTGGAGAAGATACTGAGGGATAGGATCTATTCCCATTTGGAAGAAAATGGGCTTATCAGTGATAGGCAACATGGTTTTGTGCAGAGAAGGTCATGTCTTACCAACTTAATAGAATTCTTTGAGGAAGTGACAAAGTTGATTGATGAGGGAAGGGCTGTAGATGTCATATACATGGACTTCAGTAAGGTGTTTGATAAGGTTCCCCATGGTAGGCTGATGGAGAAAGTGAAGGCGCATGGGGTCCAAGGTGTACTAGCTAGATGGATAAAGAACTGGCTGGGCAACAGGAGACAGAGAGTAGTAGTGGAAGGGAGTTTCTCAAAATGGAGACGTGTGACCAGTGGTGTTCCACAGGGATCCGTGCTGGGACCACTGTTGTTTGTGATATACATTAATGATTTGGAGGAAAGTATAGGTGGTCTGATTAGCAAGTTTGCAGACGACACTAAGATAGGTGGAGTAGCAGATAGTGAAGGGGACTGTCAGAGAATACAGCAGAATATAGATAGCTTGGAGAGTTGGGCAGAGAAATGTCAGATGGAGTTCAATCAGGGCAAATGCGAGGTGATGTATTTTGGAAGATCCAATTCAAGAGTGAACTATACAGTAAATGGAAAAGTCCAGGGGAAAATTGATGTCCAGAGAGATTTGGGTGTTCAGGTCCATTGTTCCCTGAAGGTGGCAACGCAGGTCAATAGAGTGGTCAAGAAGGCATGCGGCATGCTTTCCTTCATCGGTCAGGGTATTGAGTACAAGAGTTGGCAGGTCATGTTACAGTTGTATAGGACTTTGGTTCGGCCACATTTGGAATACTGCGTGCAGTTCTGGTCGCCACATTACCAAAAGGATGTGGATGCTTTGGAGAGGGTGCAGAGGAGGTTCACCAGGATGTTGCCTGGTATGGAGGGCGCTAGCTATGAAGAGAGGCTGAGTAGATTAGGATTATTTTCATTAGAAAGACGGAGGTTGAGGGGGGACCTGATAGAGGTGTACAAAATCATGAGAGGTATAGACAGGGTGGATAGCAAGAAGCTTTTTCCCAGAGTGGGGGATTCAATTACAAGGGGACACGAGTTCAAAGTGAAAGGGGAGAAGTTTAGTGGGGATATGCGTGAAAAGTTCTTTACGCAGAGGGTGGTGGGTGCCTGGGACGCATTGCCAGCAGAAGTGGTAGACGCGGGCACGATAGCGTCTTTTAAGATGTATCTAGACAGATACATGAATGGGCAGGAAGTAAAGAGATACAGACCCTTAGAAAATAGGCGACAGGTTTAGATAGAGGATTTGGATCGGCGTAGGCATGGAGGGCCGAAGGGCCTGTTCCTGTGCTGTAATTTTCTTCGTTCTTTGTTCTTTGAACCGACTAGAGAACAGGCTATTTTAAATCTAGTATTATGTAATGAGAAAGGGCTAATTAATAATCTTGCTAACGATCCTTTAGGGATGAGTGACCATAATATGATATAATTTTAAATTATGTCTGAAAGTGAGGTAGTTCAATTTGAAGCCAGGGTGTTAAATTTGAACAAAGGAAATTATGAAGTTATGAGGGGTAAATTGGCTAAGGTGGATTGGAAAAATATATTAAAAGGTATGACAGTACATAGGTAATGGATGGTCTTTAAAGAATTATTGCATAGTTTACAGCAACTATCCATTCCTACAAGGCACAAAAGCCAAAAAAGAAAAGTGAGTCAACCATGGTGAACGAAGGAAGTTAAGGATTGTATAAGATTGAAAGAAAAGGCCAATAAAGTTGCCAGAAATAATAGTAAACCTGAGGAGTGGGAGGATTTTAGAATACAGCAAAGGAGGATCAAGAAACTGATAAAGGGAGAACAGAATATGAATGTAAACTAGCAAAAAACATAAAATTGGACTGTAAAAGCTTCTATAGGTACGTAAAAAAGAAACGTTTGGCTAAGACAAATGTGGGTCCATTACAGGCAGAGTCAGGAGAATTTATAATGGGGAATAGAGAAATGGCAGAGAAGCTAAATGATTACTTTGAGTCTGTCTTCAGATACAAGATGCAAGAATCTCCAAGAATTAGAGATCCAAGGGATTAGGGAGAATGAGGAATTGAAGGAAATTAGTATTAGTAAGAAGGTTGTATTGGGGAAATTAATGGGACTGACGGTTGATAAGTCCCCAGGACCTTATATTTTACATCCCAGAGTGTTGAAAGAGGTAGCTATAGAGATAGTGAATGCATTGGAGATCATCTTCCAAAATTCTGTAGATTCTGGAGAGGTTCCTGCAGATTGGAAGGTAGCAAATGTCACTCCACTATTTAAGATGGGAGGGAGAGAGAAAACAGGGAACTCCAGACCTGTTAGCCTTACATCAGTAGTAGGGAAAATGTTAGAATCTATTCTTAAGGATGTGATAAATGGACACTTGGATAATAATGATCTGATTGGGCGTAGTCAACATGGATTTATGAATGGGAAATCATGTTTGACGAACCTGGTGGAGTTTTTTGAGGATGTTACTAACAGAATTGATAAAGGGGAGTTGGTGAATGTAGTATACTTGGATTTTCAGAAGGCTTTTGATAAAGTCCCCCACAGGTTGGTTAGCAAAATTAAAGCACATGGGATAGGAGATAATATACTGGTATGGATTAAGGATTGGTTAACTGGCAGAAAGCAGAGAGTAGGAATAAATGAGTCATTCTCACGTTGGCCGACTATAACCAGTGGGGTACCGCAGGGATTTGGCCCCAGCTGTTCACAATATATATCAATGATTTGGATGTGGGTACCAAATGTAATATTTCCAAGTTCGCGGATGACACAAAACTCTGTGGGAATGTATTGTGAGGAAGATGCAAAGCGGCTTCAAGGGGATTTGGACAGACTTAGTGAGTTGGCAAGAACGTGGCAGCTGGAATATCATGGAAAAATGTGAGGTTATCCATTTTGGTTGGAGGAACAGATGTGCAGAGTATTTCTTAAATGGTAAGAGATTAGAAAATATAGATGTACAAAGGGACCTGGGTGTCCACATCAATATGTCACTGAAAGCTAACATGCATGTGCAGCAAGCAGTTGGGTAGGCTAATGGTATGATGGCCTTTATTGTAAGAGGATTTGAGTGCAGGAGTAGTGAAGTCTTGCTTCAATTGTATAGAACCTTGGTTAGACGTACCTGGAGTACTGTGTGCAGTTTTGGTCCCCTTACCTTAGGAAGGATATTATTGCCAAAGAGGGAGTGCAACGAAGGTTCACCAGACTTGTCCCCGTGATGGTAGGACTGTCTTATGAGGGGAGATTGGGGAAACTGGGCCTGCATTGTCTGGAGTTTCGAAGAATGAGAGATGATTTCATTGAAACCTACAAAATGCTTAAAGGGATAGACAGGTTAGATGCAGCTAAGATGTTTCCCCTGGTTGGGGAGTCTAGAACCAGGGAACACAATTTCAAAATCAGGGGGAAGCCACTTTTGACTGAGATGAGGAGAAATTTCTTTGCTCAGAGGGTTGTGAATCTTTGGAATTCTCTACCCCAGAGGGCTGTGGAAGCTCAGTCATTGAGTAGGTTTGAAGCGGAGATTGGCAGATTTCTAAATACAAATGGCATAAAGGTATGTGGCGATAGTGTGGGGGAAAAGGCATTTAAGTGGATGATCAGCCATGATCCTCTTGAATGGTGGAGCAGGTTCAGTGGGCTGAATGGCCTACTCCTGCTCCTATGTTCCTACGTAACTTCCACTCCCACCACAAATCCCGTTTCCGAAGCGATTTTGTATTTAAGTTAGCCATGAGGCGACGGGCCTGGGGAACTCGTGGGATCGTGCGGCGGGTGTGACCTTTCATTGGTGGAACCCACCGTCACTGCCTCAGCACCATTTTTGCCACAAATATAAAACATTTTGTGCTTACAGCCGCAAGGAACAGAGCCTTTCTTTCATGTAAGTATCTTCAGAATAACTTAGTTGAAGCTTTCATTTAAATTAAAATGTTTTTACCTCCCTTATTTGTGAAACACACCACCAACTTCATATAATTTATTTTCCCTACAGCCAAAGTGAATCAAATGGCAGCCAGCAAGCAGTGTCCCGCCCCATGGTTCAGTGCTGCCTCCCTGCAGGTTCTCCTCCAGGCCGTCAGGGAAAGGCGGGGATTCCTCTTCCCTGCAGATGGAGTCAGAAGACCCTCCTGCCTCACCAAGGCTGCCTAGATGGAGATAGTGGAGGAGGTGTCGAACCGTGGGTAACTCTTAGAACATGGGTACAGTTCCACAAGCGCGTCTGTGACTTGCTCAGATCAGTGAGGGTAAGTGGTCCTAGCGAGGCTGCTGCATTGATTTCTTCCCTGGCTAGGTGTCTTTAAGGCAGAGGGTACGCAAGGAGTGCAGTCGAATGCGTGAGCAGCCTTGGTGCCATCTACTAAATGAAGATTGGCATTCTTGTGTGATTGGATGTGTCATGCGAAAGCCAATGCAGAATGAGTGATGTTGATGCATGTATGCAATCGCCATGTCTTTAAATCTGCACTGTCTATTGTAGGAGAAACAAAGCCACGACCAGTGGAGCATGCTGGGATGGGAGGAGGGGTCCCTGACATCAGGCTACTGACCATGGCTGAGGAGGAGGCCTCTGAGATCGCGAGAGAGGAGGGAGGCAGGATCCACAAGGCATAAGGATGAAGTGTCATCTCTGTTCTTACAGCCATACATGGAAACTGAATGAAATTGTGTGAACTCATGTGAAACACATGCTTAAAGTGCCTCTCTTGGTGTCTTCGCTGGGTGGCTGCTCTTGAGTAGCAGAATGCTAGGTAGCCCAAGAATCCTCCTTTGGGGAGCAAGAAGAAGCCAGTGCCCCAGAGGGTGCACCGTTACCTGGTGGTTCTTCCATCTCTGCCAGCACAGATACATCCGCGGGGGGTTTAAGATTAGAATCTGGGTCACAAGCTGATGTGCACGACACATCCCAGCAACTGAGGGAGCATGTGCCAGCTGGGTCCTCTGACAAGCGGAGGATTGCTAGGAACCAGGCCCCTGCTCAGCTCCACGGTCATGGTGATCCTCTGTTTGTTGCTACGAGAAGTCAGCTGGATGTGTAGCAAAGCCATGTGGAAAATATGTCGGAGATGCCTAAGGTCACACATGGCTTAGCGCGTGCCATGGAGGAGTCCGTGCAAGCCATGATGTCTGCCATGTCCCAGGCTTCCTCAATAGAGAGTCTGGCAAGCTCCATGGCGAGTCTAGTTGAGCACTCGAGCCATATGCGATCTGACCTGCACTCCATCACTGTTGTCGTGGGCTCCATGCAGCAGAGTCTAAGCGAGAGGGGGGACGAGGAACCTGGATCCCTCTCCAGGTGCTCCTTCCCCTCAGGAGACAGGCAGGTGCCATCGTGCACTCAGATGGAGGAGGAGTGCGTGCCAGCTGCCCAGGGCCTTTCTCTCGGCACACTCCCAGGGAAAGCAGCATCTTGTACACTCCCCACCCTCTTTCCCCCTTACCTCCAGCAGGGGGATACTGAATCACCATTGCTGCAGACCCTTAGGATGAAGCCGTCAAGGCCTCATTCCTCCTGAGGACGCCCACCACGGTCATCCACAGCAACGGGGTAGTGCACTGAGCTGACTGCCTCCACCTCAGCTGCTAATGTCAAGGTAGACGTAGTGGCAGGAAAAGAAAATTGAAACTGTTTTGAGCGGGAAGGTGGCACGGGTGATGTAGAAATGTTAATGAGTGCAAAGATGTATTTGATCCACACTCAGTAATGTTTTACTTGGTTACAGATGGATACAAATAAGTTTTCTGTCTGTCCAGTGTCCATATCTCATTGGAATTTTAGCCTTCAATCATCAATGATGGCTGCTTTCCTATTGATGATTAATAACGCTTTCCAGTACGGCCATGCCTTGCCTTTGCTTTCTACGGCCATAAGAATGGTGCTTGCAGTGTTGTGTAGTCACATTCATCGTAGCTAATGGATGATTTCAAGTGCCAGTCACGTGAAAGTACAGCCACTCTTTGTTAAGAATGCAGAGATGACTAAGACCTCATGCAAAAGGGAATTTCTGTGGGGAATTATGTTTTTCCTCACATTCCTTGATGATGTGGCTTATTGTTGGATGAAACCTGCATAAATGAGGTTCTTAAAGATGTCCCTTGTATGTCTCTTCATGGCCCTCTTGATGATGGCATCATTGTCATTGCTGTCCACCTTCTCACCCTCTTCATAGTATTCCTCCTGTTCCTCCATCTGCCTTTGCCACATCTAATTGCAAGGTTGTGCAAGGCACAGCAGACAACAATTATTCATGACACACTCTGTGGCGCGTACTGAAGAGCCCCTCCAGACCAGTCAAGGCAGCGGAATTGCATTTTCAGCATGCCAATGATGTGCTCAAAGGCTCTGGTGGATGCGTGGGTAACATTGTAACTCTCCAGCAGCACTTTGGGGATGACCTACTGGTGTCATCAACCATGTACAAAGGCGGTGACTCTTGTCACCCAGGATCCATCCATCCACTTCGGCCGGTTCCTCGAAAACTGGCAGCTGGGAGTTCCTCGAAATGTAGGAGTCATGACAGCTCACTGGGAAATGTGCACAAACATGCATGATCTCCTGTAGTCAGATTTAAAGAGTGTAAGTCTTTGTGATTGACAAAGACAGCAGGCTGATCCCAGGGAGCTCTAATGACCACATGAGTACAATAACCCCTTGCACTCTAGGGACGCCAGCAATGGTGCCGAAGGCCGCAGACCTTGCTGCCTGGCTGTCCTCGTCTACAGGTAAATAGATGATATCATTGGCACACCGAAAAATGGCATTGGTTACCTCTTTAACACACATGTAGATCTCAGACTGCGAGATGCCACATATGTCGCCCATTGATTTCTAATAGCAAAGAAATTGAGTGCACTAGTAACCTTGAGGGTAAGTGGCGTGAGGTTCCCAAAGAAAACAAGCAGCTGCAGGTAATGCTGAACGATTGTACACATTTCTGTCGCCATTGCAAGTCACATCCTCATGCTTCCCTGGCATTGCCTCTTGGACACCTGAAGGTAATGTGTCCTTGTCCTGAGGATGCGATGACATGCCAGCGCCTGTCTTGGATAATGCCTTTCCTGGATGGCTTCATTCTGATCTGCCTCACTGTCTTGTATTGCCTGCTGCCCCTGTTGAGATATCATCCGTTGATCACCAAGTTCCCTCCTTAGTCTCTCCCTCTGCAATTGTTCGTGTGTTAGAGAACAAATTGCGTGTATGAGACTCCTGTCTTTTCAGTTTTTAAATTGTTGAGATGAGAAGAGTGTTGTAAAACCATCCTCCTTCTGCCATTCAGCAGAACCAAGAAAGTCATGAGTAGATTGCTGTTATGTGCCTTATATTTGCATGTAGCAGGAGATCCCACGCACTGTCATTTGTCTCCTCCCAATCGACTTGAATTCCTTGATTGGACACGTGGTTTGCATTCTTCTTCCAGAAAAATGTTGCATCTGCAATACCAGGCAAGCTTGCCCACCTTCCAACCTCTTCCTGCCACCTTCCAGCCTGCACCCATCACCCTTGACCCACACAGTTTAACCTTTATCCTTCCCCCTCTTACCATAGAACCTTCCCTCCTCCTTTCCCCCCCCCCCCCATTGCCATCATCAATTTATATATGCCATCCCTCCTCCCGTCACCATCTAGCTGTCGACACTCACCCTTGAACCTCCAAGAATCCACCTTGATATAGTTACAGATTCCCAATCCCCTCCCTATGATGACCTTGAATACCCAACCCTAAGTCTCTACCTCCCCGCCCCCCCCCATCATATAAAATTGCCCCATGACTGTGACCGTACCTTCTGCCAGCCAGTACCCTGATATGGACACAGGACTTCGACAACGACAGTGATCTTCCTTCCTTTTAGGCCTCTCATGACCATCAGTTTTCTGACAGGAACATATCAAACCACCACCCACTGCAACCGAACACAGGCAGCCTCATTGTCAAAATCAGCCACTACACATCCTAGACTCTGCCCTCCTCCCTCCCCTGCTCCTTCAGGTATCTGAGACCCCACCCTGTCCTCCCTGACTACCCTCCCCGATCCTCCATGTAGCGCCTGCCCATGCCATCGTCGCCATCCTCTGAGATAACTCACCCTTTCTGGTGCTGAGCCTGGAGGCAAACATTCATTCCAATGCTGCCGTTAGTTTAGTGGTTGAATGAAAGAGAGAAGAGCACAGTGCTGAGACTCAATTGCACAAATATGACTGTTGCATGCCACGTTGAAACATTTGTGAACCGGGTGGCAAGGGAATATCGCTCGCCATTCAGTTAATCTGGCAGGTAGGACTGAATCCTAACTATGCGTAGGTTAATGAGTATTCATGGCATGCAAATGAATGCAAAGCTGCAGTCCGCCACCACGCCGGGGGCACCCTGGAACGCCGCAAACCAGCCGATATGTTAATTCCTCTAAAATATCTCACTGTCGGGAATCCGAAGAAACACTTCCCACCTAATTCAATCTCTCTGCACATCACCAATTCTGCCATGGCAGACTGCTTAAAATTCCCCCCCCTTGATATTAAAGATATCAAGGGATACGGGTTAGTGCAGGAAAATGGCATTGAGATAGAAGATCAGCCATGAACTAGTTGAATGATGGAGCAAGCTCGAGGGGCTGAATGGCCCAGTCCTGCTCCTATTTCCTATGTTCCTGTAATAAAAATTGGTTCATTGAAAGATCTCCCATCATGCGAGGGAAAAATTCTTTTTAAAAAAAAAAAATGAAGGAATACTTTCTGCTGAAGCTTTCGAGTAGCTTTGCTTTTCTGTCTATATTATAATGCTATTGCCTGTGTCGGTTCTGTGTATAGTGTCGCAAGGGTTTTATTTTTGTACTAAAATCTGCGTTTTTTTTAAAAACTGAAAAAGGATTTTCAGTGGACACGGACACCTGCAAATAGCTGAAATGTTTTGATGTTGACTTTGTATATAAGAATAGGAAAAGCAAGCAGTCTCAAGGAAGCCAGCCAGGGGTTTTTGACCTCCTCAGAGTAACACTTTGAATGACAGGGGAGACACTGTGTCTAGTCATGTGATTGGCTCAGGAAAGTTTACTTTTTTTTTGGACCCTTTTTAAAAACCAGTGAGTGTGACAAAGAGTGGGCATTTGAAATCTGGTTTCAGACCTGCTTGGTGATCAAAGTGGAAGACTCAGAAAAAGACCTCTGTCTGTGTGTGTGTATATATAAAAAGGAAACCTGAATCTCTTGAAAAGAAACCCTGTGTTTGAAAGGTGGCAAATTTCTATTGCCTCCTGTCTCTGAAGAATTCCTGCTTCCAGTGTGGTTCCTGTTTCCTCCTGTGTTTTGGGAAATTCTGGAACCTGACGACAGCTTCTACTGCTGTATTGCTGCTGTGAGTCCTAAGCAGACCTGTTGCTACACCCCTGCTGAAAGACCTATGTGAAGCCTGCTGTAGTCAAATTGCCTTGAACATCTATCCATCACAGACTGTTAATTAACCTCGCCTGGAGAGACTTCGAGTGGCATCCGACTATTCGATTCTGGGACACCTCACCCAACCAAAGAATTTTCTACCGGAACATGACAAACTGAATTATTTTATTCCTTTTATTCATACGAAACAGTTGTAAACCCAAAAATCCTTTTTCCCTGGTTAACTTTTTTTTTGAATGTATGTGTGTGTGCATGAGAGCTAGGGAAATTAGGAGTTTTTCATATATATAGAATTATCCCATTAGTGGTTAAGACTTATTTTTTCTCTAATAAATAATTAATGTTGTGTTTAAAGAAACCTGGTTGGTATGCTTTATTTTGGGGGTCAAATAGAGTTTTAATTGGCTATTCTTCGGTTTGTGGGAAAATTTATTGATATGCTGTGACTCATGGAGAAGTGGGACTGAATTAACAGTGCAGTTCTCCTGCCTTGGTCATAACAATTGCAGCAGCTTAATACATAAATAAGCTAGTGATAGCATGGATGCCTACTCCTAAAGGTGGTTTTTCTTTGCACTGCTGGAGACAAAAGATCTTAGGTGGGAGAGATGAATGGCTACTGCTGATGGTACTGGATGCAGCTTTTTGTTTCACTTGTGAGCAAATGAACCTCTCAGTCTACCTGTGTAGGCCCACAAAACCTCTGCAGCCTTTGCTCAGATATTGAGTAGTGCCAAAAGCCAGGGACATGAGCCGCAAATTCATATTATAAATATTCACAATTACTTCATTGTTGCTGCTAGTGCGCTGAATTCCTGCTTGCAATTAAAATGGGGAAAATCCAGAGCGCCAGCAGACTCACCATATTGTGGAATGAAAGAGGGTTTGTAATATAAGTGCAGAATAAATGGTGCTGATGTCAGTTGAAGTAGATTTTAAAACTGGCCTCCAGCAACTGAATTTGAATTAGGTTTCTGGAAACAGTTTGATTCAAACATTTGTGATTGCTATTTAACCTGAAATGGCACTGTATGTCAGATGAGTAATTTTATACTGTCTGCTACTGGTTTCAGGCAGAGATAAGTGTAATCTATTTGGATTCCTCAATTATTTTACTTCATTGTTAAAAACCTTGTCTTCCCACTTGATATTTGAAATATGGTAAAGATGTGTAAAGAGTTTAACCTTCTCTCATGCCTCCTGTAGATTGTGCAGGTCTTGCTACTTCACAGCGGTTTGCTCAGAATACACTTAGTAGACTTAATGTTAATTTCCCATTATTCCACACACATTTAGTCAAGTAGCCAAAGTTATTTTAACTTTCTGCCATTTGGCTGATAAATTTAAAAAAATAAATATTTTGTAAGGTGCATTTAATGCTTTAGACGAAGGAGCACATAATGTGAAGAAGTACTGCTTCAGAGCAGAAAGACAATCATTTGGGTTTTCCACTTAGTTTTGAATTGTCGCATTTTTGTGTCATTATAGTGTTCAATCTCCAACAATCTCTGGCAACAGAAGTCAGTTTGTTAGCTTCAGTAACATAATATGGGTTACTTTGATCAGGAGACAAATACATTTTATTCACCTTTTTTAAACTTGGGGTTATTTCATATTATGCTTCAGGACTAACAGACTGTGAACTTGAAGTTCATTTTTTAATTAGGTAGTATTGAACACAAAAGCAAGACAAATGTGCTAAAAAGAGGTTCCTGTGTACTGCAGTTTGTGAATACACTGGGATTTCAGTTTAAATCTAGCCCAAATTAAAAGAATGAGAATATTTTCTGTCCCTTAGCCGTAATTTCTGTGAATTATGTTTGTGGAGCCTCAACCCAGTTTCAGGTGGATGATCTGATGATGTGGAAGAGTAAAGAAAACTTTTGCTCTGCATTTATGTCAATTCTTGATATCAATATTGTGTATCAAAAATAAAATCGTATTCCATTACCCGGCCTAAGGCTAAGCACAAAAACATGCAAGTACCATTTAGTTCTTTACTGCTATTATATTTTTAAAAATATGTTGTAGATAATATTGAGATCATTAAAGAACATACAGCAATGCTAATTAACCTGCATTTTATCTTGTGTTTTGTTGCCAGATAAAGATTGGGAAGACATTAAAAAGATGCCAGAACATTCAACATTGATGAAAGATTTCAGAAGAAATACGTGAGTTTGTTCTTAATTGATCTGCTATAATTAATTTACATGCAAAAAGCACTGTCACTAAGAAACCATGTGCTGTTTTAGATCTTAGAATCATAGAATGCTTGCAGTCACAGAAGGAGGCCTTTCAGCCCTTCATGACTGTCCCGGCTCTCTGCAAGAGCAACTCCGCTAGTCCCAGTCCCTGGCCCTTTCCCCTAGCCCTGCAAATTTGTTCTCTTCAGATAATTATCCAATTCCCTTTTGAAAGCCGTGATTGAATCTGCCTCCACCACTCAGGCAGTGCATTCCAGATCCCAACTACATGCTGCATTTAAAAAAAAAAGTTTTTCCTTATGTTGCCTTTGGTTCTTCTGCCATTCACCTTAAATTAGTGTCCTCTGGTTCTTGACCCTTCCGCCAGTTGTAACAGTTTCTCCCTATCTTCTCTGCCTAAACCCCTCGTGATTTTGTACACCTGTATCAGTTCTTCTCTCAACCTTCCCTTCTGTAAGGAGAATAGCCCCAGCTTCTCCAATCTATTCACGTAACTGAAGTTCCTCATCCCTGGAACCATTCTCATAAATCTTTTCTGTACCCTTTCTAATGCCTTCACATCCTTCCTAAGGTGCAGTGCCCAGAATTGGACACAGTACTCCACTTGAGGTTGAACCAGTGTTTTGTAAAGGTTCACCATAAATTCCTTGTTTTTATACTCTGTCTCTATTTATAAAGCCCAGAATCTCGTATGCCTTATTAATCACTTTCTCAACCTGCCCTGCCACTTTCAACGATTTGTGCACATATACCCCCAGGTCCCTCTGCTCCTACACTCCATTTTAGAATTTTATCCTTCATTTTATATTATCTCTCCTTGTTCTCTTACCAAAATATATCACTTCACACTTCTCTGCATTAAATTGCATCTGCCATGAGTCACCACATTCCACCAGCCTGTCTATGTCCTCTTGAAGTCCATCACTATCCTCCTCACAATACTTCCAAGTTTAGTGTCATCGGCAAATTTTGAAATTGTGCCCTGCACACCCAAGTCTAGGTCATTAATATAGATCAAGAAAAGCAGCGGTCCCTGGAGAACCCTGCTGTAGACCTATCTCCAGTCCAAAAACAACCATTCTCTGCTACTCTATTTCCTGTCACTCAGCCAACTTTGTATTCATGCTGCTACTGTTCCTTTTATTCCATGGGCTTTAACTTTGCTGCCAAACCTGTTAAGTGACATTTCATCAAATGCCTTTTGGAAATCCATATACACCACATTAACTGCATTACCCTCATCAGCCTTCTCTGTTACCTCATCAAAAAACTCAATCAGGTTTGTTAAACAAGATTTGGCTTTAGCAAATCTGTGTTGGCTTTCCTTAATTGATCCATATTTGTCTAAGTGACATCAAGTATTTTTCACATTTTGCAGTGAGACTCTTTGGCAGTCAGAAACAGTGTGTATTATGAGGTCATTGGATGCTATTAATAGTGCAGTGCAGACAGACTAAAGATTCTGAAAGAAAGATTTCAACTTCATTTCCTCCTTGGCTTTGAGAAATTTGTCCTTTTATGTGGAATTTATAGTAGATTTTCATATTTATCACCTGACTGAAATACGGCCAGATGGAGTGTCAGAAGAAATTCTGGTGGGGCATTTCACCCATCCCTTATAGAACCCACCAGATTTTCCTTCCACTGATTTCAATAAGAGAAAAAAATCAGGTATTTTACATTATTGGCAAGCATCCTCCCTACCAGGCTTTCCTTTCTGCACTCCACCCAGGCATTGCTTAACACCCAGGCGTTAAAGTGAAAATCTACTCCATGCAATTGGAGTATTTTTAAGCGTAGCCTCATCACTGAATACTGGTATCACCTCTGTTCAACACACCATCCAATTCGTGTACAGCCCAGTAAACCCACTTACTGATGTAAATAAATGATTTATATCTGATGTAAATTGACTTGCATTCTCAACAAAAAGCCATATAGGTAGAAGTGGACATGATTCCTTTTCATGGCCTTTCTGAGAGATATTTCTAATATAAAATGTGAAATTCCCAACTTTTTGTAATGGCCTTTCATGTTAACAGTTTCTTAATAGGCAATGTCAGCTTTTAGTCAAACTAACCCTCATCCCCATCCCAGGATCAGACTCCGCCAGTTTAACTCGGCAGTGACCCCTGTTGAGTTCACATGAATAGATGGGAAAGAGTGCAAATAATTACTGGAATATCAAACAATCTTTCAATGTTTCTGGGATACTGGTCCAGACGTTCAGTTTGGAATTTAATCGACACCTGCCAGCTCTGTGACTTTAACTCTGAGACCTATGTTATGCACAATAGTAGGATGTCAGAAATGCTCCATCCATCAATATTGGCGACCACGCTCTGGAAGTGGTTCAAGAGTTCACCTACCTAGGCTCAACTATCACCAGTAACCTGTCTCTAGATGCAGAAATCAACAAACGCATGGGAAAGGCTTCCACTGCTATGTCCAGAATGGCCAAGAAAGCGTGGGAAAATGGCGCACTGACACGGAACACAAAAGTCCGAGTGTGTCAAGCCTGTGTCCTCAGTACCTTGCTCTATGGCAGCGAGGCCTGGACAACGTATGTCAGCCAAGAGCGACGTCTCAATTCATTCCATCTTCGCTGCCTCCGGAGAATACTTGGCATCAGGTGGCAGGACCGTATCTCCAACACAGAAGTCCTCGAGGCAGCCAACATCCCCAGCTTATCCACACTACTGAGTCAGCAGCGCTTGAGATGGCTTGGCCATGTGAGCCGCATGGAAGATGGCAGGATCCCCAAAGACACATTGTACAGCGAGCTCGCCACTGCTATCAGACCCATCGGCCGTCCATGTCTCCACTTTAAAGACATCTGCAAATGTGACATGAAGTCCTGTGACATTGATCACAAGTCGTGGGAGTCAGTTGCCAGCGTTTGCCAGAGCTGGCGGACAGCCATAAAGGCGGGGCTAAAGTGTGGCGAGTCGAAGAGACTTAGCAGTTGGCAGAAAAAAGACAGAGGCGCAAGGGAAGGAGCCAACTGTGAAATAGCCCCGACAATCAAATTTTTCTGCAGCACCTGTGGAAGAGCCTGTCACTCTAGAATTGGCCTTTATAGCCACTCCAGGCGCTGCTCCACACACCACTGACCACCTCCAGGCGCTTACCCATTGTCTCTCGAGATAAGGAGGCCAAAGAAGAAAGAAGCTTTTATAATATATATATTATGCCAGGATCCTCTATGGCAGCATAAGCTGAAATTCTGAAATATGACAATAGCCATTCTGAACATGCTGGAGCATTTAGTGAGCTCAGTTTGATTCCCAACAGGCACAACAAGCTTACATTTCCTTGCTAACAACAGAAAGGTGGCCCTCTTTGCCACACCTAGTATGGATTCCCAAATGGAAATGTATGTAGAGAACCAATTCTAAAAATCATCATTGCCAGGAGAAGAATCCCCAAAGCCTAGGAAGAATGGCTGTATGCCAAAGCCACATTTTAAATGAGGATTGAATTTTACCAAATCTATTCACAGATGAGTAGCCGAAATCATGTCCATTATTATCCCAGCTACCCTATGCTATCAGGTCTAGCTGTTTTGTCATTGGGAAACAGATTGCTAAATTATTTTAGCATTCTTCCATTAGTGTCTGAGGGACCTGGAGAATACTATTTCCTATAATTGCCTAGCTGAGAATTTCAGGCTTCCTCTCTGACCTGCAGCTTGAATTGCTAGAAATTTTCTTTGCAGGGAGGGATTTATTTGGATGACAGGTAGTAATTGAAATTTTGAAGAAATTGGCCCTGAAATTCCATAGGGCTTGCATAACTGTCAGGAGATCAGTGAAAACCCCACAGAAATGGTGTCAACAGCAATTATTAGCTATGTAGTCGTTTCTCTGAAGGTTCCATTGGAGTTACTGTGGGAAATCTTTTACAGCACCAGTGAATACAGCCAGTTTGTAATAGGTCTCAAAACATAGTCATTTTACATCAGCCATTAATAAGTTATGTAGGCAAGCCAATTATTTGAGTTCCTTTGAGTCTTTGCAGACTTTTCAGGGAACAAATGGTAGATTCTTCTGGGTAATTAATCACCTTAATCTCTACTGGTGTAATCATACTTGCAATTGTATAGATGCTTTTACCGATGGAATTTGTACCTTTCAATTAACTAGAGGATTTTATTCAAAACTTCTTGCATTCTTTGAAATGGAGGCTTGCCTTTTGAGAGCCAATCTGCTTGTCTAAGCTAATTACTTGCATAGTGGACTGCAGTTACATTATATTTAAATTAAGTTTGTTTTGAATATACTGTGATGTTGATTAATGTATAGTGATACATTTTCCTCGTACTTTGTTTTTCCTCAATGATATCAATCTTAGTAATCAACATATCAACATCCTGACTGGCTTCTTTTAAGCTTCAGGCATAGCCAGAAAACATAGACAAGTTTCTGAGCGCGTAATGTCCGAAGTCATTTTGAGGATGGTATCTTTCTTAAAATAACATCTTTGCCCTGATACTACTACTTATATTACATGGAAGACATAAACTAAGGAGAAAAACTCTTTCATATGTTAATAAAATTTAGTTAAATGCATTACTAAACATAATTTCACAAAACAGATTTTAGAATTTGTTTAATTATTATGTTCTTCACCAAAAAGTTGAAGTTGATTTTACATGCACTATGGCCATATTATAGACTAATACGCATTGCGATTTCATTACACTATTCACAAGATAGTTCCGTGAAGTAAGACATTGCATTGTTAATTTGAGATAATGAGAACTTTGGCACTTGTGTTTCAAACTGATCTCTTAATTAAGTAACATAACCACTTTTTTCGTTCTCAAATTTTCTTGCCACTTTTCTTTGCTTCCATCTTTTCCTTGAAGGCATCAAACCCTTTCTGGGGTACAATTTTAGCAGTGCTGGTCACCTTCCAGGACTTGCCCAAATGGACATTATTCACACCTAATACTTCATAGTTTGTATGGTTCAGCTACTTCCTGGACAAACTTGCTAATCCCTTAGGAGAAACATCCGCTTCTATTCTTCTGTGTTTCTTTAGCTTAATACATTTGCATTTGAAAGTTGAATGAGCAGAGGAAAACATTAGACTCTTTTAGGTCTTAGTATTCAGCCACTGTAGAAAAACCCATTTTGTATGGTTAAATCTTGGAAATTTCTGTTAATTTCTTCATTGCATGTCCATTCTTTTGAGAGATGATGTTGTCACCTGTGATATCATCACTTCCCAAAGAATGGACATACACAGGGGAAATGGAGTGTGGGAGACCATATTCTTTTTTCTTTTGGGCCTCCTTATCTCGAGAGACAATGGATACACGCCTGGAGGTGGTCAGTGGTTTGTGAAGCAGCGCCTGGAGTGGCTATAAAGGCCAATTCTGGAGTGACAGGCTCTTCCACAGGTGCTGCAGAGAAATTTGTTTGTTGGGGCTGTTGCACAGTTGGCTCTCCCCTTGCGCCTCTGTCTTTTTTCCTGCCAACTACTAAGTCTCTTCGACTCGCCACAATTTAGCCCTGTCTTTATGGCTGCCCGCCAGCTCTGGCGAATGCTGGCAACTGACTCCCACGACTTGTGATCAATGTCACACGATTTCATGTCGCGTTTGCAGACGTCTTTATAACGGAGACATGGACGGCCGGTGGGTCTGATACCAGTGGCGAGCTCGCTGTACAATGTGTCTTTGGGGATCCTGCCATCTTCCATGCGGCTCACATGGCCAAGCCATCTCAAGCGCCGCTGACTCAGTAGTGTGTATAAGCTGGGGGTGTTGGCCGCTTCAAGGACTTCTGTGTTGGAGATATAGTCCTGTCACCTGATGCCAAGTATTCTCCGAAGGCAGCGAAGATGGAATGAATTGAGACGTCGCTCTTGGCTGGCATACGTTGTCCAGGCCTCGCTGCCGTAGAGCAAGGTACTGAGGACACAGGCCTGATACACTCGGACTTTTGTGTTCCGTGTCAGTGCGCCATTTTCCCACACTCTCTTGGCCAGTCTGGACATAGCAGTGGAAGCCTTACCCATGCGCTTGTTGATTTCTGCATCTAGAGACAGGTTACTGGTGATAGTTGAGCCTAGGTAGGTGAACTCTTGAACCACTTCCAGAGCGTGGTCGCCAATATTGATGGATGGAGCATTTCTGACATCCTGCCCCATGATGTTCGTTTTCTTGAGGCTGATGGTTAGGCCAAATTCATTGCAGGCAGACACAAACCTGTCGATGAGACTCTGCAGGCATTCTTCAGTGTGAGATGTTAAAGCAGCATCGTCCGCAAAGAGGAGTTCTCTGATGAGGACTTTCCGTACTTTGGACTTCGCTCTTAGACGGGCAAGGTTGAACAACCTGCCCCCTGATCTTGTGTGGAGGAAAATTCCTTCTTCAGAGGATTTGAACGCATGTGAAAGCAGCAGGGAGAAGAAAATCCCAAAAAGTGTGGGTGCGAGAACACAGCCCTGTTTCACACCACTCAGGATAGGAAAGGGCTCTGATGAGGAGCCACCATGTTGAATTGTGCCTTTCATATTGTCATGGAATGAGGTGATGATACTTAGTAGCTTTGGTGGACATCCGATCTTTTCTAGTAGTCTGAAGAGACCACGTCTGCTGACGAGGTCAAAGGCTTTGGTGAGATCAATGAAAGCAATGTAGAGGGGCATCTGTTGTTCACGGCATTTCTCCTGTATCTGACGAAGGGAGAACAGCATGTCAATAGTCGATCTCTCTGCACGAAAGCCACACTGTGCCTCAGGGTAGACGCGCTCGGCCAGCTTCTGGAGCCTGTTCAGAGCGACTCGAGCAAAGACTTTCCCCACTATGCTGAGCAGGGAGATTCCACGGTAGTTGTTGCAGTCACCGCGGTCACCTTTGTTTTTATAGAGGGTGATGATGTTGGCATCGCGCATGTCCTGGGGTACTGCTCCCTCGTCCCAGCACAGGCATAGCAGTTCATGTAGTGCTGAGAGTATAGCAGGCTTGGCACTCTTGATTATTTCAGGGGTAATGCTGTCCTTCCCAGGGGCTTTTCCGCTGGCTAGGGAATCAATGGCATCACTGAGTTCCGATTTGGTTGGCTGTATGTCCAGCTCATCCATGACTGGTAGAGGCTGGGCTGCATTGAGGGCAGTCTCAGTGACAGCATTCTCCCTGGAGTACAGTTCTAGGTAGTGCTCAACCCAGCGGTCCATCTGTTTGCGTTGGTCAGTGATTATGTCCCCCGATTTAGATTTGAGGGGGGGTGATCTTCTTGATGGTTGGCCCAAGAGCTCTCTTCATGCCATCATACATTCCTCTGATGTTTCCGGTGTCTGAGGCCAGCTGAATATGGCTGCATAGGTGTTGCCAGTAGTCGTTTGCGCAACGCCTAGCTGTTCTTTGTGCAGTACTTCTGGCTGCTTTAAGTGCTGCGGATGTTAAATCGCTGGGGGCTTTCTTGTAGTTCAAAAGTGCAATGCGCTTAGCGGCTATGACAGGTTCCAGCTCTTCATTATGAGATTGAAACCAGTCTGCATTTCTCTTCGCACTTTTGCCGTAGGTGGTCAAAGCTGACTCATAGATGGCGTCTCTGATGTGGGCCCACTTGGTCTCAGCATCCCCTGTGGGAGTGTTTTGAAGGGCTGTTACAAGTGAATTTAGAAATTTTTGTAACAGCTGTGGGTGAGAAATTCTGCTCGTGTTGATGCGCGGGTGGCCCTTCTGCTTGGAATGATGCAACTTCTTTGGTCTGAGTCTAACCTTGCTGCACACCAGGGAGTGGTCGGTGTCGCAGTCCGCACTGTGGAAGCTGCGTGTGATTTGAACACTGTTTAAGGCGGCTCGCCTTGTGACAATGAGGTCTAGCTCGTGCCAACGACGTGATCTTGGGTGCCTCCATGAAACCTGGTGACAGGGTTTAGTGTGAAAGAACGAGTTGGTGATGCAGAGGTTATGATAGGTACACAACTCAAGCAGTCTCTGCCCGTTCTCATTCATCCTTCCAACGCCATAGCGCCCAAGGCAGGAGGGCCATGAGTCATGGTCGGTCATATCTATTTCTACTGGTGGTGGTAGTAAGAAATGTCACTTTCTGAAGGGAGGAATGGTTACAGTCACAAGGCACTGCAGCTTCCAGCAGAAGCCACCTGCATGGAGGTGAGAGTCATTGTCAGCAAGGTAGTATCACAGAATGTTACAATTCAAACAGACCATTCAACCCATTAAGTCTGCAGCAATTTTTTTAATAAATGTCTAAACTAATCCCATTTCCTGCTAGATCTCCATGTCTTTTAATGTTTGTTTTTCAAACAACAAATTGTTTTTTAAAAGAATTTATAGAATCTGCTTCAACAATGATTTGTGGCCAAGAATTCCACATTTTAAGAACCATTTTTCTGATTTTTTTCTAGCCTCCCCATAACATTGAATGTGGACCCTCTCAATACTGTCTCGTTGACCAGGGAATACAATATATGGATAAAAAATGGAACAAACTACATTTTTTTGCATTCAGATTAAGTTAAAAGGAACTCCCCATTATGTAGATAAATTATTGCTTCTGACCAAATTTCCTGATTGGTCTGTATGAAGTTTTTTAGTAATTACATTTAGGTTGTCAGAGATGGCTCAGAGGGGAATAACATATTTGCTAATTAGGTTGAATAATTAGCAGTCTTTCTCTTGCATTTGTCTGCCTATAGTAAATGGGAATTAAAATTTGTTAATTGTTTATTTTGTAAGAAACAGCATTTCAATGTGCTAACAGTTTGAAATGTATTTCTTCCAGTTATACTAACTGCAGCCTTATCAAGTATATGGAGAAACATAAAGTAAAGCCAGATAGCAAAGCTTTCCATTTGGTAAGTATAGGCTTTGATATTTTTTGTCTGTTGGTTGTATGCATAGCTACAGAAACAAATCTATTATTAACCAAAATTTCACGAATCAAGAAACACTTGCCAGCAATCAAGTTACTTAAATGAAAACAGAATGTGCTGGAAATACTCAGCAAGTCTGGCAGCATCTGTGGAGAGAGGAATAGAGTTAACAGAGGGTTCTGATGAAAGGTCACAGACCTGAAACATTATCTCTTTCTCTCTAAAATAAAAGCAAAATACTGCGGATGCTGGAAATCTGAAATAAAAACAAGAAATGCTGGAACCACTCAGCAGGTCTGGCAGCATCTGTAGATAGAGAAGGGTCACTGACCCGAAACGTTAACTGTGCTTCTCTTTCCACAGATGCTGCCAGACCTGCTGAGTATTTCCAGCACTTCCTGTTTTATTTCAGATTTCCAGCATCCGCAGTATTTTTCTTTTTAAGTTACTTAAATTCCTGCTTAATCTGTAAACATTTTGTGAGTAAACATTGTCAAGAAAACCCTAAATGCCAAATGAGCAATATTAATTTCATCGGTTGGAAACTCACATTAGACTTTTAATGGAAAAATCCTACAAGTTAACTTTTAAAAAAACGAGCAGCCAAGATGCCACTGCAATTTGCATCTGAAATGCCAGGAAATTGAACTGGAGACAAAATGCCAAACAAGAAGCCCAGCCAGAACAATGCTTTGGCTAACGAAGTAGCCAGATCACCCTCGTTAGCAGGACGCTCGAAACCATCTCGAGGCATTCGTAAATGGAGATGTCCCTCCATAGGATAATCCCTAACAACCCCACCTGAGAACGGTTTTGGGTTTTAGACTTGGGACCTCATTTAAAAACAAAGGGGATTGAGAGAACCATGTGATTGTCTGTCCATCTTGGAAGAAACTGGAAGTTGTTGCACAGACAAAGAGACAAGCAGTAACTGTGCAGCAGCAGAGAAGTCTGCAGGCTTCCCTTTTTCTCTCTCTCTCTCCGCAGAAAACATCAAGTTTGAAAACCTTCTGCGACTGGGGAACCCTCCAAGCCTACAGACTGCACTTTGACCAGCGAGGACTTCAAGAATGTAGTTTCAGCCGAGGACTACCAGACCATCCACTTCACAGACTTGTGTATTTAAGTTCCATTTATTCTGGACTTTAACCCAAACACCATACCTATTTTTTCGTCTGTAATCTACTTGTGTGTGTGTGATTCTCGTGTGAATGTGTAGCGTATTTTTTTAGTATTTTTAAATTGGGATTAGAGTGTTAAGTATAATAAATTTACCTCTTTCTTGCTTAAACTCAAGAAAACCTGTCCGACTGTTCTTTCATGATCACAGTAAAGGTAAAACACTCACGGAGGTAGTAAGCACAACCACGGTTTAAAAAGGAGTAAATCCTGTTGCGATTAGATAAGAGGAAGGGCAAGAAGGGGCGACTGTGACCCCCTCCTCACTTGGCCATAACAACATTAACAAGCGGCATTTATAATGCATGCAACTTATTTTGTTTTATTCGTCCATGGGATGTGGACGTCGCTGGCAAGGCCAGCATTTATGCCTACCCCTAATAGCCTTGAGAATGTGGTATTGAGCCGAGGGAGTTCCAGGATTTTGGCATAGCGATGATGAAGGAATGGCAATATATTTCCAAGTCAGGATGGTGTATGACTCAGAGGGGAATATGAAGGTGGCGGTGTTCCCATACTTTTCAGATGTTCCCATCTTTACCCTTCCAGGTGGTAGAGGTCAAGGAAGAAGCCTTGGCAAGTTATTGCAGTGCATCTTGTAGATGGTGCACACTGCAACCATAATGTGCTGGTGGAGTGAATGAATGCTTGTTTAAGGTGCTGGATTGGGTGCCAACTAAGCAGGCTGCTTTGTTCTGGCTGATGTCAAGCTTCTTGAGTATTGTTGGAGTTGCACTCATCTGGGTAGGTAGAGAGTATGCAGTCACACCCCGGACTTGTGCCTTGTAGATACTGGAAAGGCTTTGGGAGTCAGGAGGTGTCAGATTAGCCAGCCCATGACCTGCTCTTGTAGCCACAGTGTTTAAGTGACTGGTCTAGTTAGTTAATGGTGACCCCCAGAATGTTGGTGGTGGATTCGGTGATGGTAATCCTGTTGAATGTCAAGAGGAGATGGTTAGATTCTCTTGTTGGAGCTGGTCATTACCTGGCATGTCTGTGGCTGAAGTGTTACTTGCCACTTATCAGCCCAAGCATGAATGTTGTCCAGGTCTTGTTGCATGCAGACCTGGACTGCTTCATTATCTGAGGAGTTGCAAATGGAACTGAAGACTGTGCAATCATCTGCAAACAACCCTATTTCTCACCTTATGATGGAGGGAAGGCCATTGATGAAGCAGATGAAGATGGTTGAGCCTAGGACATTTCTCAGAGGAACTCCTGCAGTGAGGTCCAGGGACTGAGATGATTGGTCTCTAACAACCAATTCCTTTGTGCTAGGTCTGATTCTAGCCAGTGCAGAGATCCCCCTGATTCCCTTGTATTTCAGTTTTACAAGAGCCATATTTGGTCAAATGCTCCCTTGATGTTAAAGGCAGTCACTCTCACCTCACCTCTGGAATTCAGCTCTTTTGTCCATGTCTGTTATAATGAGGACTTGAGCCGAGTGGTTCTGGTGGAACTGAAACTGAGCATTGTTGAGCACGTTATTGGTGAGTAAAAGCCACTTGATAGCACTGTTGATAACACCTTCCATCACTTTGCTGATGATTCAGAGTAGAATGATGGGGCAGTAATTGGCCGGATTGGATTTGTCATGCTTTTTGTGAACAGGACATACCTGGGAAACTTTGCACTTTGTTGGGCAGATGCCAGTGTTGTAGTTGTACTGGGATAGCTTGGCAGGAGGCGCAGATAGTTCTGGTGCATGACTTCAGTGCTACAGTCTGAGTGTTGTTGGGGCCTGTGGCCTTTGATGTGTCGAGCAAGCTCAGCCATGCGGACCTCAGGTGGAGGCCAAGATGAATCATCCACTCGGCACTTGTGGCTGAAAATGGTTGCAAACACTTCAGCCTTGTTTTTTACACCAGTGTGCAAGTGGATAAAGCACCAGGACCGGATGAGATGCATCTAAGGATACTGCGGGAAGTGAGGGCGGAAATTGTGGAGGCACTGGCCATAATTTTTCAGTCTTCCTTTGACTCTGGTGTAGTGCCAGAAGACTGGAGAATTGCAAACGTTACACCCTTGTTCAAAAAAGGCTGTAAAGATAAGCCCAGCAACTACAGGCCAGTCAGTTTAACTTCGGGAAACTTCTAGAAAAAATAATTCGGGACAAAGTTAATAGTCACATAGACAAATGCGGGTTAATTAAGGAAAGCCTGCATGGATTTCTTAAGGGAAAATCATGTTTAACTAACTTGCTGGAATTTTCTGAGGAGGTAACAGAGAGGGTTGATGAGGGCAATGCTGTTGATGTGGTGTACCTGGACTTTCAAAAGGCGTTTGATAAAGTGCCACACAACAGACTTGTGAGCAAGATTATAGCTCATGGAATAAAAGGAACGGTAGCATCATGGATACGGAATTGGCTGAGTGACAGGAAGCAGAGTAGTGGTTAATGGATGTTTTTCGGGCTGGAGTTCCCCAGGGTTCAGTGTTGGGACCCTTGTTTTTCCTGATATATATTAATTACCTGGACCTTGGTGCACAGAGCACAATTTCAAAATTTCCAAATGATACAAAACTTAGAAGCATTGTGAACTGTGAGGAGGATAGTGTAGAACTCCGAAAGGACATAGACAAGTTGGTGGAATGGGCAGACAGGTGGAAGATGACGTACAATGCAGAGAAATGTGAAGTGATTCATTTTGGTAGGAAGAACATGGAGAGACAATACAAAATAAAGGGTACAATTCTAAAGAAGGTACAGAAGCAGAGGGACCTGGGTGTATATGTGCATAAGCCATTGAAGGTAGCAGGACAGGTTGAGAGAGCAGTTAATAAAGCATACAGTATCCTGGGCTTTATTAATAGGGGCATGGAGTACAAGAGCAAGGAAGTTATGTTGAGCTTGTACAGGACACTAGTTCAGCCTCAGCTGGAGTATTTGGCCCAGTTCTGGGTACCGCACTTTAGGAAAGACGCGAGGGCATTGGAGAGAGTGCAGAAAAGATTCATGAGAATGGTTCTAGGGATGAGGAACTTCAGTTATGAAGATAGATTGGAGAAATTAGGACTGTTTTCCTTGGAGAAGAGAAGTCTGAGAGGTGATTTGATGGAGGTATTCAAAATCATGAGGGGTCTGGACAGAATAGATAAAGAGGAACTGTTCCCAGTCATGAAAAGATCGAGAATGAAAGGGCACCGATTTAGTATTTGGTAAGAGAAGCAAAAGTGACATGAGAAAAAACTTTTTCACGCAGAGTGATTAAGGTTTGGAATGCACTGCCTGCGAGTGTGGTGGAGGCAGGTTCAATTGAAGCATTCAAAAGGGAATTAGACAGTTATATGAAAAGAAAGTATGTGCAGGATTACGGGGTGAAGGCAGGGGAATGGAACTGAATGAGTTGCTCTTTCAGAGAGCCGGTGCATTCACGATGGGCCAAATGGCCACCTTCTACACTAACAATTCTGTGATTCTGTGGGCTCTGCCATCATTGAGGATGGAGATGTTCATGGAGCCTTCTCCTCCCTTTAGTTGCTTAATTGTCCACTACTATTAACAACTGGATGTTACAGGACTGCAGAGCTTTAATCTGATCCATTGGTTGTGGGATCACTTAGCTCGGTCTATAGCATGCTGCATCTGTTGTTTCACATGCATTTAGTCCTGTGTTGTAGTTTCACCAGGTGGCATCTCATTTTTAATATGTCTGGTGCTGCTCCTGGTATGCTGTCCTACACTCCTCATTGAACCAGGGTGGTACCCTGGCTTGATAATTGTTAGGGCCCGACCAAATTCACGGCCATGAAAAACGCATCATAGACTGTGAAATGTGTTTTTCGTGAAATCGAGCACTTTGCAAACTTCACATGTTTTATTCATTGACACAAGGCTCACCTCACTGGTCGAGGAGGGAGGGTTTCTGGTGAAGTTTTGAGAGAAGTAGTCTCAAATATTAGCAGATAAGTGAGAATGTCAATGAGCAAATCAAAAACGGCCACAACCATTACTGCAGCACATCAAGTGAAAGAATTTGAAGCCAAATTCTACATGGTATACTGTTTTGTACAAGCTGCAATGTTTCACTGGATCACACACGGTGGGCAATGGTTCACCACCACTTAGAGTCCGAAAGCCATCGTAGCAGAATGAGAGTATCTGACGCTGCGCTGCTGGAAAACGAACATGCAAAAGAAAAGCAACGATTTCATCTCTTTTTAAGAAGTTGACAGACAGCTCCGAAAATTGTCAGTTGGTTACAGTGGAACTTGTGGATGCTTTTGCAAGTACCAACATACCATTGGAAAAACTTGATCACCCAAAGCTGCAGATATTCATTCAACGTAATGTGCAAAATGGTGGGTTGCTTACCAAGTGCAAGTAAGCTATGAAAGGACGACCTACTGAAGTTGTTTGCTACACATTGTGAGGAAATGAAGTCTCAGATTAATACATGTGAGGCTTTTGCAATTATTTGTGATGAATCCACCGATGAGCAAGACAACTATGTGCTGCATGTTTATTTGATTTTATGTCTGGTAAGACTGAAAATGTACAGTCAGGAAAGCTAACAACAGTGCTCGCAGACTGCGTCCACTTAGAAGCTGTTAGTTACGTCACAGTTTCACAAGTGATAATCAAAACCGTTTCAAAATACGGTGTAGATTTCAACAAGGTATCAGCTTTCCTTATTGACAATGCAACTTACATGACATAATCTTTCAAATCTGTGCTCCAAGGTGTCATGCCTAATGCTGACCATATTACATGTAATGCACATATTATTTCTCATCAGTGAGCTGTGGAAAAGCGAATTTGGTAAAGTCGACCAACTGGTCAGCTACATTAAAAAGATCTTAAAACGCTGCCCTAGCCACAAGCTTTGATATAGGCAACACATTGCAAATGCGGCTGAAATTGGGGAACAAAACATCATCCTTCCTCCAAGGCCAGTAATTACATGTTGGAGTCCTTGGTTTTGGGCAGTACAGTATCATGCAGCTCACCTGAAATACTACTCAGACTTCGTCTCAGAAGAGCTCACACTGATGCCGAAAACACAGGTTTTAACAGACATTGTAACCCTTCTAAACGATGCTCAGCTTAATGAGGAGATTCAGTTTGTTGCCAAGAATGTTATACGACTGATGGATTTAATCACTTGGCTTGAATCTCGACACTTCACAATCCATAAAGCTTACATTAAAGTAATGGATGCACTGTTCTGGGCTGAAGCAGTCAAATGAAGAACACTCTGATGACGAATTAAATGTCTATGTTCAACAGGTGTTTTCTAGCATGGCAAAGAAGGTCAAACAATATTACTGCTACGGAGAGGGTCAAGGGGTGAAGAAAAAGCAGCTCAGCGGTTTCAACAACCTTCTGCAGCGTTCCTGAAAGTTGTGCATATCTTTGACCCTGCACAAATGCACCTGTTGATGGTGGATGTAAACTCATTTGATGCAATTCCTGGCCTTGACGAGAACTGTAGCCTGGAGATTCTTGCTTATAAAAGCATTTGCAAAAGAAGCAGGTTGTACTTTGTGTTGCAGATTAGGAACTCTGTGGAATGTGGAATCCCCCACCTTGCAAGGCTAGCACGGCGCTGTCTGACAATTCCAACAAACTATGTGATTGCAGAGAGAGCTGTGTCTAAACATGAACAAGTGTTGACAGCACAGGGACGGGGAATGAAGAAGGAGACAGTTGCAGGTTGCTCCATGCTCACATTCAACCACTGATTTCAGCGAGTAAAGAATGTGACCTGTTTATAGTCGGCTTTTTACAATAGCTTTTGAGTTTACAATAAATGCCATTTGAAATCAGAAACCTCCCTTTTTTGTTTTAGATAGATCATGTTCATGGTTTGTTGTGACACCGTGAAATTTGTAAAATGTGACCATGAGTTTGGTAGGGCTTGAGTAATAGTAGAATGAGGGATATGCTAGGCCATGAGTTTACAGATTGTGGTGGAATGCGATCCTGCTGCTGCTGATGGTACACAGAGCCTCACAGATCCCCAGTTTTGAGCTGTTAGATCTGTTCTAAATCTATCCCATTTAGTACTTTGGTCGTGCCACACGTGTTGGAAAGTGTTCTCAATGTGAAGACATGACATCTTCATGAGGACTGTGCTGGTCACTGTTACAAATACTGTCATCCTAGATGCATCTGTGATAGGTAGATTGGTGAGGACGAGGTCAAGCAGGTTGGTGTTCTCACCACCTACCACAGGCCTGGACTGGCAGATATGTCATTCACGACTTGGCCAGCTCAGTCTGTAATGGTGCTACTGAACCACTCTTGGCGATAGGCATTGAAGGCCCCCACCCAGACTACATTCTATGCCCTTGCTATCCTCAGTTGTTCTTCCAATTGGCATTCAACATGGGGGAGTACTGACTCATCAGTTGAAGGAGGGTGGTAGATGGTAATCACGTTTGCTCTGATGCCATGAGGCTTCAAGGGGTCCAGAGTCAATGTTGAGGACTCCCAGGGCCACTCGCTCCTGATTGTATTCCACTGTGCCACTTCTGCTGGTCTGTCCTGACAGTGGGACAGGATATACCCAGGGATGGTGATCGAGGAGGCTGGGATGTTGGCCAAAAGATATGATTCTGTGAGTTAAACTGTGCTTGACTAGTCTATGGGATAGCTGTCCCAATTTTGGCACAACCCCAGATATTTGTGAATGTTCGACTGGGCTGGGTGTGTCTTTGACATGTCCAATGACTAGGTCGATGCCGGGTGGTCTGTCTGGTTTTATTCTCAGTAAGACTTTCTCATAGCGCTTTTGATACAACTGAGTGGCTTGCTAAGCCATTTCAGAGGGCAGTTAAAAGTCAACCACATTGCTGTGGGCCTGTAGTCACATGGCCAGATTGGGATGACAGATTTCCTCCCCTAAAAGACATTAGTGCACCAGATGGGATTTTACAACAATCTGGCCGTTTGGTCATCATTACTGATGACATTTTAGTTCCAGATGTATTTAATTAACTGAATTTAAATTCCTCAGCTGTCCTGGTGGAATTTGAACTAGTAGGATCATAGGAAATAGGAGAAGGAGTAGGCCATTTGGCCCTTCGAGCCTGCTCCTCCATTCAAACAGATCATGGCCGATCATCTACCTCTACGCCATTTTTCCCCACAATCCCCTTATCCCTTTATGTTGTTAGTATTCAGAAATCTATTGATTTCTGTCTTGAACATGCTCAATGATTGAACTTCCAAAGCCCTCTGGGTTAGAGAATTCCACAGATTCAGCACCCTCTGAGTAAACAAATTCCTCCTCATCTCAGTCTTAAATGGCCAACCCCTTATTCTGAGACTGTGTCCCCTTGTTCTAGACTCACTAGCCAGAGGAAACATCCTATCCACATCCACTCTGTAAAGAATTTTGTAAGTTTCAATGAGATCACCTCTCATTCTTCGAAACTAGAGAATACAGGCCCAGTTTCTGCAGTCTCTCCTCATAAGACAATCCTGCCAACTCGGGGTTTAGTCTGGTGAACCTCTGTTGCACTCCCTCTATGGCAAGTATATACTTCCTTAGATGAGGAGACCAAAACTGTACACGATACTCCAGCAATACATCTTTACTCCTATAATCAAATCCCCATTTGCCACCTTAATTTCTTGCTGCACCTGCATACTAGCTTTTAGTGACTCATGAACAAGGACACCTAGGTCTCTTTGGACATCAACACTTCCAACCTCTCATCATTTAAGAAATACTCTGCCTTTTTGTTTTTTCTACCAAAGTGGATCACTTCACACTTATTCACATTATATTCCAACTGCCATGTTCTTGCCCATTCACTCAGCCTGTCCAAATCCCCTTGAAGCCTCTTTGCATTCTCCTCACAACTTACACTCCCTGCTAGTTTTGTGTCATCTGCAAATTTGGAAATATTTACAATTGATCCCCATATCCAAGTCATTTATATAGATTGTAAACAGCTGTGGCCCAATCTTTGCAGTACAGACTACTAACAGCCTGTCATCCTGAAAATGACCCATTTATTCCTACTCTTTGCTTTCTGTCTATTAACCAATTCTCAATCCATTGCAGTATATTACCCACAATCCCATGTGCTCTTATTTGGTTTATTAACCTCTTGTGTGGCACCTTATCAAAAGCCTTCTGAAAATCCAAATACAGCACATCCACTGGTTCTCCTTGATCAAGTAACATCCTCAAAAAACTCCAACAGGTTTGTCAAACATGATTTCCCTTTCACAAATCCATGTTGACTCTGCCCAATCATATCATATATTATTTTCCAAGTGTCCAGTTATCTCATCCTTTAGAATAGATTCCAACATTTTCCCTGCTACCGACGTCAAACTAACAGGTCTGTAGTTCTCCGTTTTCTCTTTCGCTCCCTTCTTAAATAGTGGGGTTACATTTGCTACTTTCCAGTCTGCAGGAACCCTTCCAGAATCTATAGAATGTTGAAAGATAGCCACCAATGCATCTACTATCTATAGCCACCTCTTTCAATACTCTGGGATGTAGCTCATCTGGTCCAGGGGATTTATCAACTTTCAATCCAATTACATTTTCGAGTACTACCTCTTTATTGATACTAATTCCTCTCAGTTCCTCATTATTACAAGTCCCTTAGTTCTCTAGTATTTCTGGGAGTTTTTCTCTATCTTCCTCCGTGAAGAATGACACAAAGGGCTGGATTTTACCTTAGGCGGATGGGAATTCGCCACCATTTTTTAACTTGGTGGCGAACTCGCTTCTGCCTAGCCCAGGGATCCATCCCGCATTTTACGGGTCCCCGGGCTTTAATTGTTCCGAGGCAGGACATCCACCCGCCTGAGGGAGGAGGTCCCATCTCATTGAGCTGCCGGCCAATCAGCGGGCTGGCAGCTCTTAGTCCCAGCAGCACCACTGGGAGTGGTGGCCACTGCTGGGACTGCAGCCCAGCCGATGCCATGGAGCCAGGAGGGAAGGTAAGTTGGGCTTGCCTCACCAGGGAGATCGGTCCTTCCCTGGTGAGGCTGGAGTGGACGTTTGGGCGGAGGGAGGGTGTCTTGGGTCCCAAGAGTGGGTTGGGAGGCGGGGGTGGCCCTCAATTGGACACCCTCTGCCCAACTGCCAGAGCCCCCTCCCACCGGCGCGCGGAAAGGCTGACAGCTATTGCTGGGCGGCCTTTCACGTCCCAGCACGCCCGCTTTCCATAGAGGCGGGTGAGGGCCCTTAAGTGGCCATTAAGTGGTCACTTAAGGGCCTTGATTGGCCTTGGGCGGGTGGGCCGTTCCACCCCCCCCCCCCCCCCCCACAACCGTCGTAAAGTTGGCTGGAGACGGGAGTGGGGCAGGTAGGCCTCCCGGAGACTCCCGCTCAATTTTACGCAGCTCCCACGCCACCATCTGCCCCACTAGTCTCTTAGCCATTTCCTCATTCTCCACCACAAACTCTCCAGTCTCTGCCTGCAATGGATCCACATTCGTCCTTGCTAATCATTGCTTTTTCACATAGCTAAAGAAGCTTTTACAGTCTGCCTTTATATTTTTAGCTAGCTTAGATTCATAATCCCGTTCCCCTTCTTTATCAATTTCTTGATCCTCCTTTATTGGACTCTAAATTGCTCCCAATCCTCGGGCTTATCACTTTTTCTGGCAACCTTATAAGCCACTTCCTTTGACCTAATGCAATCCTTAATTTCTCTTGTTAGTCATGGTTGATTCATCTTTCCTATTGGGTTTTTGTCTTAGAGGAATGCATATTTGTTGTAAACCATGTAATACTCCTTTAAATATTAGCCATTGCCTGTCAACTGTCAAATCTTTTAATGTATTTTCCCAATCCACCATAGCCAACTTGCCCCTCATGTCCTCATAATTTCTTTAGTTCAAATTTAAGGCCCTAGTTTCAGAATAAACTATATTGCTTTCAAACTTAATGTAGAATTCTATCATATTGTGGTCACTATTTTCTAATGTCTCCTTTAGCAAGGTTGTTAATTAGCCCTTTCTCATTGCATAATACTCATGTCTGTTGATCATTAGGATTGCTCGTCCAGTAACATAACTAGTATTAAATAACCAAATATAAGTTCAGCTTTCAATTGCGTAAGTTAAAACCTTGCTATTGTTCCAGTCAGCCTGTAAAATAATGATTAAGAATGGAAGGGCTGCCCAGACCAGGGAGAACATAAGTATGATGCTTCTAAAATATTGCAAAAACATTGGATTGGAGTGTGCACTCTCCATCAAAGAGGAGCTGAATAAAAATCAGGATACAGCATGATCTCAGTCGAACCTGGAGAGGTGCCATGTGAGATGAAGAAAAGATGAAAGACAGTAAGAATAGAAACAAATTGGAAAGCAAGGTCAGAAAATGAACTCAGCATGATCTATTTAATTAAAATGGGAATGTTTATCCTTAAGATCTGTTAGACTCGAGCAAAAACCAAATCTGATGCATAGAAAAAGAAAAAAAACTCAAGATAAAACATTTACAGTACACATAATATAGAAAATCACAGATACTTGAATGTGCATTATGGTGTCGTCAAAGGGTTCAACTTACACCTTAAAACTCCCCATAGTTGAATTTATTCCCTAAATTTATGTTGAGGCATGTTTTTAATATACTGTAAATGCCAGAATGAACTTAAAATTAGTTTTCATAGCATTGCAGCATGGTTTGGCAGACTGTTTGACATGGTGATTTTTTGGATGCTGAGATAAAAGTATACATGACCTAGAACAAAAGCTTTTATTAACGTATATCTGTGAAGGCAAGAGCAGAAGGCATATGTCATCTGACGGGATCTGTAATATTTCTAGATACCTTTGCTGCAATCGGTTGAAAATATTTAAATATATATTGTAATGATGTGAGGAGAATAGAATCATAGAAATTAAAACACAAAAGGCACCCATTCAGCCCTTCTAGTGGTACTAGTTCTTCAACTGGAGTTGGCAATTTTTAATTCCAGTACCTTTTCTTTATACTGTAAAAATTATTAAAATATTTTGATTTTAAATGGTTTCAACATTAATAAGCTAGTACTTTGTCCGAGAATCCTGAGATTTGCATTAATAATTTTATGATATTAAAAGAAACATTGAGTAAAAGCACATTAAAATGATTTTGCAGAGCTCACTCATTCTCGAAGTTTCTGTCTTAACACCCATATGACATAAATCTCTTTAATGTTTAACAGAATGAGAATCCCATAGTTTTTGGGTATTGTATGCATGCCATAACTTAACTTAGTACATGAATGTTAATCTTGTCAGTGTGCCATACCTGTACCAGCATCATGGCTTTAAATTCAAACCCTGTTTAACATCTGACTGGTTATTTAAAAGCACGGTATACTTCAGCATGCCTCAGTGCCTCATCATATAACTGGTGTTTTTGGATTAATCATGGCATGGCAATTTTCTGTTGTTTTGGGTGTGGTGTTCATATGTAATCCTAAACCTTTGCAGTTGCATAAGTTATTTCCTGTGTATATTTATGAGTATCGGAAAAAGATTGTGAGCGTAACACCTGTTTTCACGGTTATGATTCCCAGAGACAGCAATTTAGACTAACTCTACTAATAGAGGGAGCTTATATGGAAAATGGTGACATAATCCTCAGTTAATTTTGGTGACTACCATCGCAATTAATATACTTTTCTTGCAATCTCCACTCAATTTCAGCTTCAGAAGTTACTCACAATGGACCCAACCAAGAGAATTACCTCAGAACAGGCTATGCAGGACCCCTACTTCCTTGAAGACCCACTCCCTACTTCAGAGTATGTTCACTCTTTTAGAAAAAACATTCCAGAATGCTTTTAACAATAATTTGTACTTGTATAATGCCTTTAATGTGGAATAACTTCCCAAGATACTTCAGATGTATAATTAGAAATAAATGGACACTGAGCCAAAGAAGGAGATAGTAGGAGAAATGACCAAAAGCTTTGAGTTTTTTTTAAGGAGAATTTTAAAGGAGGAGAGGGAGGTAGAGAGTTGAAGGGCTTAAGCAGGGAATGCTAGAGCTGAAGGCACGTCTGCCAGTGGTAGGGAATAGTTTGGGGTTGGTGTGTCTTAAAGGACAGAGTCAGAGGAACTGAGTGTTCTTGGGGGAGTTGTAGGGTTGGAGGAGGTTACTGAACTAGGGACGGGTAAGGCCATGAAGGGACTTAAACAGGATGAAAATTTTAAATTGGAGGTATTGGAGAAGGGAAGTCAACATATGTTAGCAAAGATAGGATGATCGCTGAGTTGGACTTAGTGCAGAATGGAATATGTGCAGCAGAGTTTTGAAAGAGCTGAAATGTTCATAGTTTGGAGGATGGTAGGTCAGCCAGGAGAGCAAGAGGTTTGGAGATGACAAAGGCAGATTCTCGAAGTATTTAAGTGTTTATTCCACCTGAACATTGCTTTTAATGGTATTTCATGAAGTAAATGTAATTTTGTTGTACCTATTGCGTTATGTAATAAATAACATCTGAAGTGGAGAAATATGCTATTTTGCATACGATTGGCAAGGATTTTGCATTGGATCTCTAACTTTCACAGCTTATACTAATACAATTGCAGGGAATTACTAAACTAGTATTTGGAACTATTTTCCTCAGTATCAGTTCATTTTCTACTGTCATATAGTAACAATTGAACACCATCTTTTAAATTCTCGGGAAGGAATGCTAGCTATCATAAGATTTAATACTGTACTTTTTAATTTCCTTCTGTAAATGTCAACATCAAGAATGAGATGTGCAGCTAAGTAGAATTGTGACCTTCAATATATTATCTTTTTAAATTTTGCAGTGTTTTTGCTGGTTGTCAGATTCCTTATCCAAAACGAGAATTTCTTACAGAAGATGAACCTGATGATAAGGGAGACAAGGTAGGTGTAAAGAACAGAGCATGTAGAAAAGTCACTGTATATTATGGACTCCCTGAAATTAAACAAAAATTAAACTGATCTTATCTAATCAATTTTATAGTTCAACCTGTTGGATAAAATTGCATTATGACAGCAGGTGGCAAGATAATTTTTTTTAAGATGTGGGATATTGTGCTTAAATTAGTTGACTGTTTTTATTCAACTGCATCTATAGTCAATCACTTTTATGCTCCTTAAGTTCCGAAACTTCTGACGGTAAGCTTCAGGGACTAACTCGTATACAGCGAGAATAGCCTTTTTTGCCATCTCATAATCTGAATAATCTTCGGGAAGCATGGCATTAACTTCGAGCTCTGCCCAATTATGCTAATTGCTGCCTCAGGAAAGAGCTTCGTTTTGGTGCAGAAACAAAGCTTTCATAAAAGGATAACAGCTATTTAAATTGTAGAATTTTGTACACCAAATTCAATTATGATTCTCTGGATATTGGAATATGCTGGTTCAGATTTCTCTCTCTCTATTCTGTTTTTAATAAATTGAGAAGAACCAACAGCAACAGCAAGGCAATAATCACACTAATGGAGGTGGCCATCCAGGAAACCAAGACAACAGTCATACACAAGGACCCCCCCTCAAGAAAGTCCGAGTTGTTCCCCCGACCACTACCTCAGGTGGACTTATCATGACCTCAGATTACCAGGTACAGAGCTCGTCATTACGAGTAACATGCTGTTTAGAAGCTCAAGATAGTTATAGTCATTTTTTTCTAAAATCTATTTTTCCCTGAAACATTAGATAAACTGACGTTTCTTTAACGGCACTTAATCATTGTGAAGGAATGTTGTATTAACCTAATTTTACTGTAAAACATATTTTGATATTGTAGGTGGGTTTACATTGCCCACAGATATCAAACAAGTCTTGAATGTGCACTAAACAATGAATTCATTAAAGAGATATAATATTCATGTTCATTTAAGATTACAGCATAAATGGGTTTCTAGACAGAAAAAAGTTCACCATAGTTCTAGATTTTAAATTACTTCTCAATAAAAAATAAAAATAAATATTTTGTAATTTTTCTTTTAAAGCGTTCCAATCCACATGCTGCCTATCAGAATCCTGGACCAAGCACATCACAACCGCAAAGCAGCATGGGATATTCAACTACCTCCCAGCAGCCTCCACAGTACTCACACCAGGCACACCGGTACTGAGCTGTAGCTATTCCCAAGCTCAATGCACTCACTGAGACTACAGACTGAGCATATGGCTAGACCGGGTCTGGCTCAGATCCCAAGAATGTACTGTATAACCACATTAGCCAAGTTCTTTTCTTTCCACAGATGGAGCAGTGTCTCCATATTGTAAAGTACTTGGGTTAGACTTGAAAAGAAAGCTCTAGCACAGTTTGTGTTTATTGACATGCTGCTTCCATAGTTTACTTCACCTGTTTCTTCACACCAATTATTTTTTCCCCCCTTTATGGTTACAGATTGTAGCAGTTGAAGCTGTGAATGTGCTAGAGCAACCATTTCTAAATTTTGGTGGTGAATGTTCTTGCTGTATAACAATGTTTTACTAAAAGCAAGAAAATATCTTTTAATCTGGTACTTGAAGAACAGTTATGTTTAATGGTCAAGATATCCATGATGCGGTATATACGTTATTTGGTACAAATTTCAGCTTAGGTGCAGTTTGTGGTAGGTTGCTTCATGTCTCAGTGTTTTATGTCAAATGCATTTACAGCACAAGACTTCCCTGTATGTAAGCTTCATAATTTATCAACTGACTGTAACCTCTCAATGACTCCACACTGTTCAAACATGCCTTCAGCCAACCCCACCCCATTCTTAACAATTGACTTGACTTATAACAGCTGCTACTCTTAATTTTGTCAGCAGTAGATGAACTGTACTGAGTATTGTATCAATGATCTTTATCCAGACTTTCAAAAGGACATTTACTTTGGGCAGTGTTTATTTTTTCTATTGGTGTTGCTGATTTGTGAGCATGCTTTGGGGTGGCAAACAAGAAGCACGGGATGTGTCTCCACGTTTGCAGCTTCAGCTCGGATATTTTGTCATAAATTTGCAAAGCTGACATTGTGTCGTGGATTTCCTTTTTGTTGAATTAAGTTTTTTTTTAAATGAAAATGTATGTGCTTTTATTGAGTGCCCTTAAGATGAGTGTGAGATGTAGGAAAGCCTTAGGATTCATTTAAAATGTAAGGTGTACTGTACCATTTTACATGAACGAAACAAGTATTCTGACAATAAATTTTGGAAACTTATAGTATTAACTTTACTACTGTTAAATTTTATCAAGCATTGGGGATGACTTTGATGGGTTGCATAAAATACCCATGATTCCAGTTTGCTCAGCATCCGTTACATGGATAGCTGGAACCATAAGCACTCTTTTCTGAACTAGTTCTGTGTAGTCTCCTCTGTTTAGTTTTCCATGCCTAATTATTTTCCTAATTCTTGAAAACCATGCACTCTATGCATGGTCACTTTAACACAAGCTTGCCTGGTGCATTATTTCTGCAGTCATCTGTTGGGCAGTGTCATCTTTAAACTGCTTTTTTTTTTGGATTGCAATGTACAGACTGTTTCCTGACACCCTCTTCTGGCCAGTAAAGTAACTACAGCAAGGGAAAGTTTGATCGGGCACTGCATTAATCACTGTCATTCGCTAACAAGTAGTTCTTTTAAATAACCTTTCTATGCATATTTTACTTTTGTTACTCTAAATTAGAAATTTCCAGCATGATTATATAGCCAGACAACTTTTACTGTGCTAAATCTGAAGCAAAATATATACATTTTCTGCAATTTTATTCATTGGCAACTTGCTTATTGCCACAATACCAAAAATTGATTTTGAAGGGATATTGATTGAAATGTAATTGATGAAATACAGGAAAGCCCATTCATCACAAACCTTAAAGTTTTAGACTTACAATTTCATTTCTGGGTAGCTCAACTATATATTTTAATGGGTCAGTTAAGGAACAGTCTTGATGGTATCTGTGGACTGAAGACAGCATGGATGTGGAAATTAAAAAAGTTAAATATTTGTTTTAAAAAATGCACAGAATAAAATATCAACTACATTTTTCATTTTTGTTTACAATTTTTTCTTCCTTTCTTGCCACCCCAACCCTCACCCCAACATGTGAGCTTTAGTTCCACACATCAGTTGGGGGAGATAATGGTTCAGATGCTCCATTGAAGCTAGTTCATGAATAGCATTGAAGCTTGTCAAAGTTCACACTTTCTGAATATCAGTTCTATGAAGGTCTCTGCATGAGAGAAACTTTTGATAGCCACCACCTAATAAGATTCTGGAATGAATATTGCTATGTCCTGTCACTGGGGTTTTCAAGGCCTCTGTCTCCAAAACATTTTTGTTAGCCACTACTAATTGGATTCTGGAAGGTTTATTGCTTTGTCTGGTCACAGGGGTTTCCAACGTCTGTTCAAAGTGTAACTGTGCTTGAATACTAGACTGAATTCCACCCAAAAGAGGTTACAATAATGTGAGGGTCTTACTGGGCTACTTTTGAATGTTCTTATCCAAGGTTTGGGAACAAGTAACCTGGCCCCTTCACAGTGGAATGACACATGACATGCAGAAATCTAAAAGGTGGCTAGTAAAATTGGTTTAAAAGGGAAAAGAGAGATCATGATGTGCTCAGAAATCCAGTTGGGAAAGGACACAATTGATGCATTCTCTAAAAATAGGTGTTTGAGAAAAGTCATTTACATGGGACTTAATTACAGAATAGTTAATTATCCAAGTCAGCTAATGTATTGAGTGAACTAGAAATAAAGTTCGTAGCTCTAATTAGTCACTTTTATTTGGCGTGATAACAACATGGTGCTAACTCTAAAATAAAAGCAAAATACTGCGGATGCTGGAAATCTGAAATAAAAACAAGAAATGCTGGAACCACTCAGCAGGTCTGGCAGCATCTGTGGAAAGAGAAGCAGAGTTAATGTTTCGGGTCAGTGACCCTTCTTCGGAACTGGCAAATATTAGAAATGTCAAAGGTTATAAGCAAGTGAGGTGGGGGTGGGGCAAGAGATAACAAAGGAGAAGGTGTAGATTGGACAAGGCTACATAGCTGACCAAAAGGTCATGGAGCAAAGGCAAGCAATATGTTAATTATATTGTTTGCCTTTGCTCCATGACCTTTTGGTCAGCTATGTGGCCTTGTCCAATCTACACCTTTTCCTTTGTTATCTCTTGCCCCACCCCCGCCTCACTTGCTTATAACCTTTGACATTTCTAATATTTGCTAGTTCCGAAGAAGGGTCACTGACCCGAAACGTTAACTCCATTTATGGTGCTAACTCTCTCTGAAGATCGTTGAATATGTAGTTTGCTGTGACTAAAACTTTTTTTTTTGGAAGGATTTTATTGCAGAATATGCATTTTAACTCTAAGGTAACACAATATAAGCACTTTGGACAATAGAAGATACCGTCTTTAATTAAGTTTATTTTTCAGGTAGAAACTGAGTTATTTTGTGGGAACAGCAATCATATCGACATTGAGCAATCATATGCTTGTTTGGGACATTAGCATTGTCCTTGAACTCTCTTCAGTGTACCTCAGGATTAAATGAGGATGCTTTAAGAGTATTAGCCTGATTCCAAAAAGGCTTGTGAGGTTTCAGATAATCTAGAAGAGACATTTCAAGTGCAGGTACTGAGGAAGTACTGCACTGTTGGAGGTGCCTTCTTTCACGCAAGATGTTAATTCAAGCCTCTGTCTGTCCTCACAATTGGATATAAGATCCAATGCATGTTTCGAAGCAAACCCGGGAATTCTTGTGGTTTCTTAGCAATATTTATCTCAGCCAGCATCACTAAAGCAGATTATCTGCTTTGCCTACACTGAAATGTCTTGCCTAGATTATGTATTCAAGTTTTTGAAGTAGGGCTTGAACCCACAACCTTCTGATGTAAGGCGATGATCATTGCCCTTCTCAAGTATGGAATACCATCCAATGATACCATCAGTTGTCACCCAATATCACTCCTTTCCATAGCTCGGTAGTTGCTGGAGTGTGTTTTACTGGCCCATCTCACCTTCATCTTTGAGGAGGAATAGACCAGTTTCGAACCAGAATGAAGTTACTGTGACTCGTCTTCCGAATTATATTGAGGCTGTCTTCCAGTGCTATCAGAAAACTGGAACAGTGCTGATAGATGCATCTGCTGTGTATGGTTAATCTCATTGCTGTTTGTGTGACCCTTGTGTGTAAAAATTGGTTCCTGCGTTACTCTAGGTTATAACACTTCAAAGTACTTTTTTGCTGTTAAAAACTTTGAAAGCTCCTGAGGTTGTGAAAACCACTATTTAATTGCAAATTCATGTATTACCAGTGTATGAAAAAATGATTTCAGCTAATTCCACTCAATTTAATATATCCGATAGATCCTCTCTGAAGCATTTTCTGGTTTCAAGAGAGAAAGAACATCACATACCAAACCTTAACTTCAAAGCTTTATTAAAATTGCAAGAAATATGGGAAACATGCTCACTTGAATCCAAACAGGCAGCCAAGGAACTATAAATTGAATTAGATAAAATATGTAAATGACTGATAAATACAGTTAAGCATAAAGTACTGCACATAGGGGAAGAAATGGGCAATATACATACAGGTTACTGCACAGAAATAGGTCATATGACACATCTGTCCATGCTAGCATTTACCCTCCACCCAAGAAAATAATCCTAATCACATTTATTGATTTTTCTTGCATTTACTTATCCAATCTAATCTTGAATGCTTTTCCACAGCACCGAACCTACTTCTATTCAGAGTAGAATTAGTTCCTTTTTAGCTCCCCCACCCCCCATCTCATCAATAGCCCTTTGCAGCTGCTTGGAATTAACTACTTTAGCATTATCTGAAAATTTCTACAGCACTTCCTCTAGACCTATATCCAAATTATTGATGTACACATTGAACAGAAGTGAACCTAGTACTAAACCGTTTGGAACACTGCTACCCACATGCAACCACACTGAAACACTGCTTTTAGTTCTGACTCTTGTTTTCTCACTTCCAACCACTTTTTAATCTACTTTGCTACCCTTCCCCCCCTCCCCCCCCCCCCCAGTTCCTTACCCCATAATGTTCTCTAATAATCTACCATATGGTTTCTTGTCAAAGGCTTTCCTAAAGTCTATGTACACTATGTTACAACCAGGTGAGAACGGTGTCTGGGGGTCCCTCTCAGCCTTCATCTGGTCTTACCATAACAGAGTTTAATTTTAAACATACCATGTTTTTAGCTCTCCCTTGGTGAATCCTTGTTCAATGCTTTCCAATTATAAGGCAAAGAAACCAGCACAAACAGGCTTTCTTAGATTTAAAAAGAAAAGTTGAAATTTATTGAACTTAAAGGGGCGGCACAGTGGCGCAGTGGTTAGCACTGCAGCCTCACAGCTCCAGCGACCCAGGTTCAATTCTGGGCACTGCCTGTGTGGACTTTGCAAGTTCTCCCTGTGTCTGCGTGGGTTTCCTCCGGGTGCTCCGGTTTCCTCCCACATGCCAAAAATTGCAGGTTGATAGGTTAATTGGCCATTATAAATTGCCCCTAGTCTAGGTAGGTGGTAGGGAAATATAGGGACAGGTGGGGATGTGGTAGGGATATGGGATTAGTGTAGGATTAGTATAAGTGGGTGGTTGATGGTCGGCACAGACTCGGTGGGCCGCAGGGCCTGTTTCAGTGCTGTATCTCTAAACTAAACTAAACTAAAACTAAACTAAAATCGAATTCGGTTAACACCTACCAATACACAACGCGCCCACGCTAGCGTGCATATGTGATACACACATGCAAACAGAGACAGAAAAGAGCAGAAGAAAAATAAAGTGGAAATGTTTGCGGCAATATCTGAAGAGTTTTTGTTACGGTTCTTCGAGCTCACTGTAGAGTTCTTGATTATAGATAGATCTTGCTTTTCGCTAGGGCCCAGTATTCTTTTAAACCTTGTTCGCTGTAGGAGACATTTCTCTCTTGAGGTTCATGTGTCTTCAGTGGATTCAGAGGCTTGTGAGAAAGAGATGGGAGCAGGCAGACAGGAGAGGCTGGGGCGAGCCAGCCAAGAGATCTCTCAGTCCAGGAACATTCTGCTTTCTGCCCAAACTGTTTGTACAAATTCAAAAAACTCAGGTTGCCCAACAGGTTAGTCATGTGACTAGCTGGTTTGACCATGTATTGTTAATGTATTCAGCCATATTAGCAGTCAACCTGGAATGCGAGCTCCCCCAGCTTCAACTTCTGGCGATCAAAAGTCCATTGTGGGTTGAATGTGTCAGGGAATGGCTGTTTTGTCCTTCCAAACACTGTGTGTTAATATACAAATGTCTTTCCAGCCAAGATCTGGCAATTTTTTTTTAAGTCCTTTCCTCACTTCAACAACAGTTTGAAATTTAATGTCCATGTGGTGAAATTAATATGCCTCATGCTTGGCAGATGGGGGCCTGCATGACAACTACATCCACAGCATTTGTCCGTCTCCTTGGATGTTGTCTTCCACTGAAAGAATTCTATGAAGTTTATCGTGCACTACTGTCCCTTTGAAATGTATGTTGGATGCTTTTACTATTACTGAATATAGATGCGTGATTTCATCATTAGACCCTGAAACATTGCCTGCTACAGATGTCCAGCTAATTCACCTGTAATTACCCAGTTTAACTGTGTCCTTTTTATAAATAGGTACTATATATCAACCACACTCCACTCCTCTGATGCACATCCACACTTGACGCAGCCCTGAAATATTAATATTTTGGGGCATTTAACTTGAAGTTGCATGCTTGATTTTTTTAAATTGAAACTTTCAGATTTTAGAGAAGCTATTCTTTATCACTTGGGATTACAAGGTATTTATAGCACAAACAGTGTTCCTGCTTCACAGAGGCCTCCTCCCATCCTTCTTTACTACCCATCAACATATCCTTCCTCCCTTGTGTTTATCTAGTTTCCCCTTAGATGCATCTATGCTATTTGCCTCAACTACTCCTTGTGGTCATGAGTTCCACATTCTAACCACTCTCTGGGTAAAGAAGTTTCTCTTGAATTCCTTAATGGATTTATTAGAAACTGTCTTCCATTTATAGCCCCTAGTTCCAGTCTCTTCCACAAGTGGAGACTTCACCACATCTAATCTTAAAGACCTCTGTCTGATCACCCCTCAGAGTTTAGAGGAAAGAGCCCCAACTTGTTAAATCTTTTCTGATAGCAGAACTGAGAAGTTATAACTATCATTCTAGTAAATCTTTCTTGCACCTTCTCCAGTGCCTCTGTATCCTTTTTCTAATATGGAGACCAATGTTCACAGTACTCCACTATTCTATACAAGTTTAACAGAACTTCTCTGCTTTTCAATTCTGTTTCTCTAGAAATGAACCCCAGTGTTTTGTTTGCTTTTTCCATGGATTTATTAACCTGCTAGGTAATGCTGAATATTCTTAAATAAAAAATTAGTACAAAGACTTCCTCTGTAATGTAGATTGTTTTACCTTGAATGACATACTGTATCATTCTGAAAAATGAAAATGCTATTTTTCCTTGAATGAAGACCTAAAAGAAGCGAAAAGGCTGAGAATGAAATAAAACAGTATTACTATAGGTTTATGCATCAGAATAAATCATCTTATTACCAGGCTTTCCCAGCATGACAGGTTTACACTGTACAGTTGATATGCATAGCACCTTGTTATATGCGAAGGATCTTGGATAACTAAAAGAAAGAAATTCAGGTTTTGGTGGTAGTGCATTGTATAGAGCTCTGGTCTGTTAAGAGTCCCAGTTTATGATTAACCTTTTCTACTGATTTTCTGTAATTTTCCTATGTATCCGCGAGTTAAAGTGCAGGAAGAGCAATATAAACACAATGAAATGGGTAGAATACAAATTAAGATTAACAAATACGTTCCTAATGCATGGGTGAAATTGGTATCAAGGCAACATTTGACCCAGTGTGGCAACAAGGAGCCTGAGCTAAATTGAAGTAATTGGGAATCAGGAGGAAAACTCTCCACTGGTTGGAGTCATACCTAGCACATAGGAAGATGGTTGTGGTTGTTGGAGGCCAATCATCTCAACCCCAGGACATCGCATGCAGGAGTTCCTCAGAACAGTGTCCTAGCCCAACCATCTTCAGCTGCTTCGTCAGTGACCTTCCCTCCATCATAAGGTCAGAAGTGGGGATGTTTGCTGATGATTGTACAATCTTCAGTACCATTCGCAACTCCTCAGATACTGAAGCCGTCAGTCCATATGCAGCAAGACCTGGACAACATTCAGGCTTTGTTTGATAAGTGGCAAGTAACATTCATGCCACACAAATGCCAGGCAGTGACCATCTCCAACAAGAGAGAATGTAACCAGAATCTAAGAAGTAAAATGCAAAAACATACAAGAAGTAGTGGTGGCAGGCCTCAGGCTGACAGCCTCCCCCCTTTAAAATACAAATTACAGCAGTATTTTAGAATCAAGATAACTACTTTTTGTAATTTATTCAGTTGGAATGATCTTTTTCATATCCCATTGGGGTTTCAAACCGGGCAATTGTTAATACATTTTACTTATGTGTCGTTGTATACAGTATTTAACTAGCAGAGGCAAAATTATCAGTAACAGAACAAAGACTAATACATGCGATATAATCCTAGTCCATGGATGAACATTCACATTCATGCCTCAGTTCCATAAATCCTCCCACCATGTGCAAATCTTGATATCATCAAAAAAATATTTTTTGGAATTTAGCAATGCTCTCTCTTAATTCTTTCAGTTGTTCGGGCAGCTGTGGGACATTATAACTGAATATTTCCACATATTCCCATAATTGTCCCTTCGTTTTATCTTTTACACTAATTTCTGTGATATTATGATGGCATGTATTTATCAATTCTCGGTCCCCAATTCTGACAGGTGTTTCTGGGGTAAAACTAAAGTTCGCTTCAGAAACAGGGCATAGTTTTTCATCTCCATAATTATATTCCTTTTCTATGATAACAGTATTCTTCTACGTATGAAATTTGTGTCGGCTTTACGTCATCTCTAACAGCCTCCATTGTGCAATTTACTCATGTTTGATTAAACTCACATGTTGCTTCAGGATGGTTCCTTATCTCGTATGGGAGAAATCTATATTTTGTTCTCGCAAGCTGTTTTTTACTGTCCGCTCTCAAGGTCTCAAGTAAGCATTTTAAAACTTAATATAATCTCTCAGAATCCCACTACTTTGGCATCTTGTCTATTCTGTGCCCTATTTCCTAAGTTTTCCCACTTATCAGACAACAAAGCAGGGTTCTAATAAAGCTAAATGTTACTTTATAATAGCTAAATACAATCCGTATCGACCCATTAACTATTTTACTATTTTCCAGAAAAGCCGCAAGCTCTAAGCTTCGTGTCTTGTAACAGGCTTGTTACAAGTAGCAAATAGCAAAGCATAAAGAGTCCTACTACTAATACTATGGCCTGTGTTAGTATCAGAAACATGTACAGAGTCCAGTGCCATGGGTGTTGGCCTACATTATATATAGTCTCTCGCCTAGCTGTTGTAGAACAATGGCTGTAGAATGCAGGAAATACATCATTTTACTGTGTTTCTGTGAGGTAGTCATCCTTTCTATTCCAGACTGCAGTGCTGACTGCTGTACTAATACCCAACCATTCCCCTTCCTTGAATCTAACCCACCTAATAATGATGGCAACATCCATGGCCCAATCACACTTGTCACAAAAACATCATATTACATTCATCACAATGAAGTCACAATCCTTCCATCCTGCATGGACTTAAAAGATTCTCCAGCTCTCTCTTTACCTGTATCCATCTTGTGGATAGTTCTTGAGTATTATTTTCTGAGCCCTTCAACTATCTCACTGAACTTTAATTTCAGTTCTTACCATTACCAGTGTGTTTAATTTATCCTGATCGTTGTAAAGTCAATTTCTCTATGGAGTATGTATTGGTGCCTTGATAATTTAAAATGTTATTTCACTCTACTGGCCACATTAACCATTTCATCCCACGTCATGTCAAGTTGGTGAGCATGTCTGGGACCTTTTCTTCAGTGCCTTTCACTATGCATTTTGCGTGTAGTTGCTTCACATATAACTAATGACATCTGCACACTTACACCAGTGCCCTAGTATGTCACACATTCTTGACTCTCAGGTGATCTTATCAAAAGATCCGAAAGGGGAGGGGGTGGTGTCTGTCTGAAATCTTTGCTTATCTCCCCTTGTATGATCCTGATGTCTTGGGTAGTGGCCAGACTATCAAATGCCGCACGCTTTTTTAAAAAAAAACTCATAGGTAGGGATACAAATATCTCCAAGAGAAAGCTATTAAATTACTGGTCTTCCACTGGAAAGTTCTGGACTTCTTGGAAATTCCAGACTATATTAATTTAATGGCTTGAATTTGAATTTCACCATGGCGTGTCCCCAAAATTCTTTTATTAGCTCTTGCATCAGCGGAATTTAACTTCCAATTCCCATTAATTATAATGCTATTTGATTTTGAGCTCTGGAGAAACTTTACTGTCCAATACTCATATCTTTTAAACAGAAATCAAACATTCACATTTGATTCCAGCCATTCCCATGTTTTGTTTGTTCTTAGCTTAAAAGTACATTCATTTTAGTTTCTTTAACGTGTCACGCTCGGCCCCCATCTGCCAAGAGTGAGGCACATCTCTTTCCCACAAGCCTCTGAAGACACATGAACCCCCAAGAGAGAAAAGTCTCCTACAGCGAACAAGGTTTAAGAAGAATATTGGGCCCCAGTAAAAAGCAAGATCTACCTATAATCAAGGACTCCATAGTGAGCTCCAAGAACCGTAACAGAAGCTCTTCAGATATTGCTTCAAACTTTTCCACTTTTTTTCTTCTCTTTTCTGTCTCTATTTGCATGTGTATTGCGTACATATGCTTGCGTGGGCATGTTGTGTATCCATAGGCATCAACCGAATTAGAGTTTAAGTTCAAGTTTAATAAATTTCAACTTTTCTTATTTAAACCTCAGAAAACCTATAACATCTGGTTTCTTTGCCTTAGGTGGAAGTCCCGCCTCAGAACAATTAAAGCCTGGGGACCTGTAAAATACGAAACGGATCCCCAGGTGAGGCAGAAGCAGGTTCGCCAACGATTTTTCAGTTGGTGGCCAGCTCCTGTCCACCCAATGTAAAATCTCAGCCTGGGTGTTTAAAACGTAAGACCAGGTGAAGGCTGAGAGGGACTCCTAGACACCTTTCTCACCTGGTCGTAACAAAAGTAACTTGCTAAATAATACTGGATATTTTGCGCCTCAAAATTATCCCAAATTCAAATGTGTTGCTAGGGTTACAGGTGGACTGTTTGTTTTTTAGCTCTTCTAAATTTGATTATCCCCTTAAACTTCAAATAAATTCCCCTTTGAGAGCTTGAAATAACCACTCATATCAATTTAATTTTGTTTATCGATTCCAATTTCTTATGCCCAGGCTTAGTGGTATTGCATGGTGTTTTACATTAAAGCCAGAAATGTTTGCAACTAGGTTAGAGGTAACTTGCATATCTCCCATTGTCAAGCATTTTGTCTCTGATAACAAAGAACAAAAGTTTTTGAAAAGGCAAAGCCTTTGGTCCAAATTATGACAATGCTGTGAGATTGAAAGTCTTGAAGCTGTTGGAAATCTTTTTGCACTTGCAGTTACCTGATGGGGAAAAAAAACCAAAAGATTCATTCTGTTCAGAGCTGAATGGGTTAATTGATTCAGACATATCTGATGATTCAGAAACTTAAAATTTCATAGTGTCCAATATATATATATATATAATATAAATTTTCATTCAGCAAACTAACAGTTGTGGTGAGCTAAGCTGCTAGCAGAAAGGGTTAACTTCTCTGCTCATTTAAAAGGGGGCAGAACTAAGCTCTCAGATGGGTGTGATAACATCTTCCAGGTCTCTTTTTAGACAAGACAACTCTGATTGTTTACAAACCACCCCCCCACCCTTTCTTCAAATTATCTTTTCATTTTTTTTTTTACATACAGTTTGAGTTCAAAACACCCAGGACTGTTTCAGGCTCAAACTGTTCAAGTTTCAATTAGCAGTTTATTTAATCTCAAAGGTTCCCTCCTTTTTTTGAAAATTGTGTCCAGAGCAAAATTCCCAAATGTTTATAATATGCTCAAGTTGTGACTTTGGACAGCAATCACAACTCAAGCTTTCATAACTTGAAACATTTAATAATTAAATTTTCTTGTTAATCCATGTTAATCTCATTGTTAGTATTTTTTTAAACAATGTGCTGAAACTACTACCGCAAAATTACAATTTCAGGAAGACAAACACATTAAAACCTGAAACACATCAAAAAATCATTCACACAAATCCTTTCATTCCACAGCTGGAATCTGAGCTGGAGTCTGAGTTTCGGACACTGCGACACATCAGGGAGGGGGAGTTACCTGGACGCTGTGTTTCAGGAGGCAGTCACACCCCTTAGATTAACTAGCGTGAATTCGGCCAGTGGTCAGGGACAGGAGGGTGTGACTATGAGTGAGGCAGGTAGAGGGATTCAGGAGGTAGTGCTGTAGGAGCCTCAGCCATTGTCCTTGTCCAACAGGTTCGAGATTCTTGCTCCGTGTGTGGACGAGAGCAGAGACTAGGGAGGATGAGCAAACTGACCACAGCACCGTGGTACAGGGAGCCGTTCAAGTGGGGGGAGAAAAGAGAAATGTAGTCATAATCGGGGATAGTACAGTTAGGGGCATAGATACTGTTCTCTGTGGCCAGGATTGAGAGTCCCGAAGGCTCTGATGCCTACCTGGTGCCAGGGTTCGGGATATCTCATCTGGGCTGCAGAGGAACTTGGAGTGGGAGGGGAAAGATCCAGTTGTCGTGGTCCACGTTGGTACCAACGATATAGGTAGAACGAGGTTAGAGGTTCTGCTGAGGGAATATGAGCAGCTAGGGGCTAAATTAAAAAGCAGAACCAAAAAGGTAATAATCTTCGGATTACTACCTGAACCACAAGCAAATTGGCAAATTTTATTTTTTTATTTAGAGATACAGCACTGAAACGGGCCCTTCAGCCCACCGAGTCTGTGCCGACCATCAACCACCCATTTATACTAATCCTACATTAATCCCATATTCCTACCACATCCCCAACTTCCCTCAATTCCTCTACCACCTACCTATACTAGGGGCAATTTATAATGGCCAATTTACCTATCAACCTGCAAGTCTTTGGCTGTGGGAGGAAACCGGAGCACCCGGCGAAAACCCACGCGGTCACAGGGAGAACTTGCAAACTCCGCACAGGCAGTACCCAGAATTGAACCCGGGTCACTGGAGCTGTGAGGCTGCGGTGCTAACCACTGTGCGGCAAAGGGTCAATAAGATTAAAGAGGTAAATGCGTGGCTCAAAGATTGGTGTGGGAGAAATGGGTTTGAATTCGTGGGACATTGGCACCAGTACTGGGGAAGGAGGGAGCTGTTCCGATGGGATGGGCTCCATCTGAATCATGCTGGGACCAGAGTCCTGGCGAATCGTATAACTAGGGCTGTAGATAAGGCTTTAAACTAAATAGTGGTGGGGGGGGGGTTCAGTTACATGGAAAAACAGGAAGTTGAAGGAGAAGGTAGGAATGCAGGTTAGTGGTGAGGCTGATTGTTACCAAACTGCAAGAAGTATACTGGTGAAACCAGAAAAGAGAAGGAATAAACAGGCGAATAAAGCATCAGTGCTGAGGGACAGTTTAGGGGGTGTAGCCCAAATAAGAGTTCTATATACAAATGTATGGAGAGTAAGAAATAAACTAGATGAGCAGCAGGCGCAAATTCAAATGGAAGATTATGATGTGGTGGCCATTGCAGAGACGTGGCTGCTGAATGGTTAGGACTGAGAACTAAATATACCTGGTTATAAAGTTTACAGGAAGGACAGGGAAATTGGCAGAGGGGGTGGAGTAGCCTTACTGATTAGAAATAATATCACCTTATTGGTGAGGAAGGATATAATGAGGGGAAAGCATCCAGTGGAGACCTTATGCGTGGAATTGAGGAACAAAAAAGGATCTAAAACTGTAATGGGTGTTGTGCATAGACCCCCTGGTAGCAGTTCTGAGGTGTTAGATTGTATAAATGCACAAATCAGGCAAGTGTGTAACAAAGGCAGAGTCGTATTAATGGGGGATTTTAACTTACACATAGATTGGGAGAGGCAGACTAGCACCTGTCAGAAAGATAGTATATTTCTGGAATGTGTCCGGGATAGTTTCCTACAGCAGTATGTCCCAGATGTAACAAGGGGACAGGCAATATTAGATTTAGTTGAGTAATGAGCCAAATTTAATTTGTAGCCTAACTGTGTGTGAACATTTATCAAATAGTGATCACAACATGATCGAATTCAAGGTAGCATTTGAAAGTGAAAAGAACGAATCAGATACTAGAATTTTAGACTTGGGTAAAGCTGACTTTATCGGGATGAGACAGAGACTGTCCACGGTAAACTGGGTAGATCTGTTAATGGGTCATATGACTGAAGAACAGTGGAGAATATTTAAAGAAACAAAGAAATACAGAGCGAGTATATACCCCTGAGAGGAAAAAGCTCCACTTCAAAGAAAAAACAGCCATGGACAACTAAAGGGATTAGGGATAGCATAAAACAAAAAGAAATTGCTTACAAAAATGCAAAACGTAGCACAGATCTGACCGAATGGGATTGATGCAACGACCAGCAAAGGGTCACAAAGCAGCTTATAAGAACTACTAAAAGAGATTATGAAAGGAAACTTGCAAGGGACATCAAAATCAATAAGAAGAAATTTTTTAGTTACATAAAGGGAAAACGGGTGGTCAAGAGCAATGTAGGCCCACTAAAAGCTGAAACTGGAGATATTGTCATTGATAATGGGGAAATGGCAAACATGTTGAACAATTACTTTGCCTCAGTATTTACAGTTGAAAAGGAGGATAACTTGCCGGAAGTCCTGAAAAAATTAATAGCCGATGGGGGACAGGGACTTAATACAATTAACGTAAGTAAAACATCAGTAACAAGGAAATTAATGGAACTAAAGAGTGAGAAATCCCGAGGACCTGACGGTTTCCATCCGAGGGTGTTAAAGGAAGTAGGCGAGCACATTGTAGATGCCCTAACTATAGTCTTTCAGAGTTCCCTAGATTCAGGAGTGGTCCCTCTGGATTGGAAAGTTGCACATGTCAGTCCACTTTTTAAGAAGGGTGAAAGGGGGAACCAAGGAAATTACAGACCAGTTAGCCTGACATCTATGGTGGGCAAGATGCTGGAGTCTATAATCAAGGATAGGGTGACTGAACACCTAGAAAAATTTCAGTTAATCAGGGACAGCCAGCATGGATTCATGATGGGAAGGTCATGCCTGACAAATCTCATTGAATTTTTTGAAGAGGTGACTAAGGTAGTGGACAGGGGAGTGTCCATGGATGTTATTTATATGGACTTCCAGAAGGCATTTGGTAAAGTCCCACATAAGAGACTGTTAACTAAGGTAGAAGCCCATGGAGTTGAGGGCAAATTATTGACATGGTTAGAAAGTTGGTTGAGTGGTAGGCAACAGAGAGTGGGGATAATGGGTAAGTACTCCAATTGGCAGGATGTGACTAGTGGTGTCCCGCAGGGATCTGTTTTGGGGCCTCAATTATTCACATTATTCATTAACGACTTGGATGATGGCATAGTAAGTCATATATCCAAATTTTCTGATGATACAAAGTTAGGCGACATTGCAGACAGTCAAGATGATAGCACAAAATTGCAAAGAGATATTGACAGACTAGGTGAGTGGGCAAAACTGTGGCAGATGGATTTTAATGCGGGCAAGTGTGAGGTTATCCATTTTGGACCAAAAAAGGATAGAGCAGGGTACTTTCTAAATGGGAAGAGGTTAAGGACAGTGGATTTTTTTTTTAATTCATTCATGGGATGTGGGCGACGCTGGCCAGGCCAGCATTTATTGCTCATCCCTAATTGCCCTTGAGAAGGTGGTGGTGAGCTGCCTTCTTGAACTGCTGCAGTCCATTTGGGGTAGGTACACCCACAGTGCTGTTAGTTCCAGGATTTTGACCCAGCGACAGTGAAGGAATGGCGATATAGTTCCAAGTCAGGATGGTGTGTGACTTGGAGGGGAACTTGCAGGTGGTGGTGTTCCCATGTATTTGCTGCCCTTGTCCTTCTAGTTGGGAGAGGTCGCGGGTTTGGAAGGTACTGTCTAAGGAGTCTTGGTGCATTGCTGCAGTGCATCTTGTAGATGGTACACACTGCTGCCACTGTGCGTTGGTGGTGGAGGGAGTGAATGTTTGTAGATGGGGTGCCAATCAAAAGGGCTGCTTTGTCCTGGATGGTGTCGAGCTTCTTGAGTGTTGGAGCTGCACCCATCCAGGCAAGTGGAGAGTATTCCATCACACTCCTAACTTGTGCCTTGTGGATGGTGCATAGGCTTTGGGGAGTCAGGAGGTGAGTTACTCGCCTCAGGATTCCTAGCCTCTGACCTGCTCTTGTAGCCACGGTATTTATATGGCTACTCCAGTTCAGTTTCTGGTCAATGGTAACCCCTTGGATGTTGATAGTGGGGTTTCAGCTATGGTAATGCTGTTGAATGTCAAGGGGAGATGGTTAGATTCTCTCTTGTTGGAGATGGTCGTTGCCTGGCACTCGTGTGGCGTAAATGTTACTTGCCACTTATCCGTCCAAGCCTGGATATTGTTCAAGTCTTGCTGCATTTCTACACTGACTGCTTCAGTATCTGAGGAGTCACGAATGGTGCTAGACATTGTTCAATCGTCCGCGAACATCCCCACTTCTGACCTTATGATTGAAGGAAGGTCATTGATGAAGCAGCTGAAGATGGTTGGGCCCAGGACACTACCCTGAGGAACTCCTGCAGTGATGTCCTGGAGCTCAGATGATTGACCTCCAACAACCACAACCATCTTCCTTTGCGCTAGGTATGACTCCAGCCAGCGGAGGGTTTTTCCCCTGATTCCCATTGACCTCAGTTTTGCTCGGGCTCCTTGATGCCATACTCGGTCAAATGCTGCCTTGATGTCAAGGGCAGTCACTCTCACCTCTCAGCTCTTTTGTCCATGTTTGAACCAAGGCTGTAATGAGGTCAGGAGCTGAGTGGCCATGGCGGAACCCAAACTGAGCATCACTGAGCAGGTTATTGCTAAGCAAGTGCTGCTTGATGGCACTGTTGATGACACCTTGCATCACTTTACTGATGATTGAGAGTAGGCTGATGGGGCGGTAATTGGCCGGGTTGGATTTGTCCTGCTTTTTGTGTACAGGACATACCTGGGCAATTTTCCACATTGCAGGGTAGATGCCAGTGTTGTAGCTGTACTGAAACAGCTTGGCTAGGGGCGCGGCAAGTTCTGGAGCACAGGTCTTCAGTACTATTGCCGGAATATTGTCAGGGCCCATAGCTTTTGCAGTATCCAGTGCCTTCAGTCGTTTCTTGATATCACGTGGAGTGAATTGAATTGGCTGAAGTCTGGCATCTGTGAAGAGACTTGGGAATTCGGGTGCATAGATCTTTAAAATGCCACGAGCAAGTGCAGAAAATAATCAAAAAGGCTAATGGAATGCTAGCCTTTATATCCAGAGGATTGGAGTTTAAAGACACAGAGGTTATGCTACAGCTGTACAAAACCCTGGTTAGACCCCACTTGGAGTACTGTGAGCAGTTCTGAGCACCACACCTTAGGAAGGATATATTGGCCTTGGAGAGAGTGCAACGTAGGTTTACAAGAATGATATCTGGACTACAGGGGTTAAGTTACGAGGAGAGATTGCACAAATTAGGCCTGTTTTTGCTAGAATTTAGAAGGTTAAGGGATGATCTGATCTAAGTCTTCAAGATATTAACAGGAAAAGACAGGCATGATGAACTATTTCCACTGGTTGGAGATTCTAAAACTAGGGGGCATAGTCTAAAAATTAGGACCAGACCTTTCAGGAGAGATGTTAGGAAGCACTTCTTCACGCAAAGGGTGGTAGAGGTTTGGAACTCTCTCCCACAAACAGCAGTTGAAGCTAAAACAGTTGTTAACAAAAATCTATCTCAGATTTAAAATTAATATCTTTGCTTAAGGGATATGGGCCAAAGACAGGTATATGGAGATAGGCCGCGGATTAACCATGATCTCATTGAATGGCGGGACAGGCTCGAGGGGCTGAATGGCCTACTCCTGTTCCTATGTTCCTATGTTCACACACAGACGGGCACTCCCTTATGCTGTACACTTTACATTCTACATTCTCACGATGCAGAGTTTTGCTTCAAGTACAATCTTAATAACTGCAACTTCAGTCAAACCCTTCATCAACTAAACACAGAGTGAAATAACACATGCTTCTTTTGAAGCAAAAGGGAGAAAGAAAAACAAATTGCATCACTTTGTCTTCACCCTTCGAGTACTTTTCAAATCCCTGTCCTCAAAAACTAAAGAAAAAGTTAATTCTCACAAATAAACAAAAAGAAACACAAAAGAAAAATCATACAATAGTACCAAGCATTCACAAATTAGGCGGCAGAGTTTTCACTGCCACAGGGAGATTCAAATAGAATTTTCCATTCTCCTTTATTTTGTCATAACTTATCCCATTTCCCCTCTTAAACCAACTTCCAGTTCCTGGGGCTGGATTTTAAGGACCCCTCAAAGTCGCGATCTGTGGCAGGGGAAGCCTTAAGATGGCCCCGAATGAAGCCCGTCACAGATGTCGACTCCGGCAGGGCCCGGCCCGATATTACCGGTGGTGGCGAGGCCTCAGGGTAGCCCCACCCCCACTGCCGCTCGGCGACGGGACTGCAATTTAAATATGTAGACAAAGTAAAATAATTGAATTAATTAATCTCACATCTCCTCCTGATGTCCTGCCATGATCTTCAGCCCGGCGACAAGCATTGCTGCGCCTTTGCATCCCTGTCCGGGGGAACAAGGCAGAACACTTTAGGTGGGGGGGGGGAGGAATAAGTTTATCAGTATGGGGGGGTGGGGACGAGATCATATCGTCGTGGGTGTAGGGGATGGTGGGAAGGATTGTAGTTGAAAGTTTGTGCAATTTGGGTGGGGAAAGGTCAGATGGTAAAGGCATGTTTTGTGAGGGGAAAGGGCAAATAATTTCATTGTTATTGAGGGGTTGGAAGAGGGGCAAAAGAGATGTATTTATTTATTTTAATTCCATTTCCATTAAAATATTTACATTTCGCGGTAGGGCTGACAGCCCTTTAAAAATTTTTGGCGTTTTCGACGGCTGGCTTATAACATTCCGCCCCTAATGTTATCTGCATTACCCATTCTGTACTGATTCAAAATCTCTAACTCACTCTCACCCAAACACATCACCTCCTGCAAAATTCTCTTTTTTTTATCTGGAGGAGATGTGACAACACAATAAAATCTCAACACGAATTCCACATCCCTTTAGACTTACAATTCTCACTTTTAACCTGCCATTGATCCTCATTTAAACTTTACATAATATTAAATTAACATAGGCACATTCAATAATTATGCTTTCCTAATTCCAAACAACTTACAAATATTCCAAAGGATTCCAGGTTTGACTCCTGGCTGGATTCCTGTAATGGGTCTCTCAAAAATATATACGTGTATAAATAGAAGAAGAAACAGACTCATGCTTTCAACATTAAAGCCAGACTACAAAGTGTTAACGACTGTTAGCTCTACAGAACACAAGCTGCACATTCAGTCATGGAAGCCTCCAACATTTATACAGACTCGAATAAAAGACACAGTAACTTTTCATTACTCACTTTAAAGTTCCTGCCTGAGTACTATTTTCTCGGCCTCATCTCGCCTACACTGTCTCTTATATGCCATCAACCTTCCATCGAGGTTCACTTTTCACACTGATCCCTCCATCCAGAGTTCTACCTCAAAGACTAGATCGTCCAACTTCTCAACGAGTCGAACCACCATTCTTTCAGGGGTAACTTATTTATTTTAATTTTATTTAGAGATACAGCACTGAAACAGGCCCTTCGGCCCACCAAGTCTGTGCCGACCAACAATCACCCATTTATACTAACCCTACAGTAATCCCATATTCCCTACCACCTACCTACACTAGGGGCAATTTATCACAGCCAATTTACCTATCACCTGCAAGTCTTTGGCTGTGGGAGGAAATCGGAGCACCCGCCGAAAACCCACACGGTCACAGGGAGAACTTGCAAACTCCGCACAGGCAGTACCCAGAATTGAACCCGGGTCGCTGGAGCTGTGAGGCTGCGGTGCTAACCACTGCGCCACTGTGCGGCAAAGGGTCAATAAGATTAAAGAGGTAAATGCGTGGCTCAAAGATTGGTGTGGGACATTGGCACCAGTACTGGGGAAGGAGGGAGCTGTTCCGATGGGATGGGCTCCATCTGAATCATGCTGGGACCAGAGTCCTGGCGAATCGTATAACTAGGGCTGTAGATAAGGCTTTAAACTAAATAGTGGAGGGGGAGGGTTCAGTTACATGGAAAAACAGGAAGTTGAAGGAGAAGGTAGGAGTGCAGGTTAGTGGTGAGGCTGATTGTTACCAAACTGCAAGAAGTATACTGGTTAAACCAGAAGAGAGAAGTAATAAACAGGCGAATAAAGCATCAGTGCTGAGGGACAGTTTAGGGGGTGTAGCCCAAATAAGAGTTCTATATACAAATGCATGGCAGTACCCAGAATCGAACCTGGAGCTGTGAGGTTGCGGTGCTAACCACTGTGCCACCGCAGATCTAAGGTATCTCTAAGATACCTCTCTATAGCCTCATCCATGTTCATCTTTGGGCTCCGGGCTGGCTCGCCAAAAGTCTGTAGGGCACGAGAGTCCCCTACAGAGTCTCTCTTATGTTCAGAGTCATACTGTAGACGTACCAGGAATTAGTGACTCAACACCAAATAATGTGTTAAAACAGTAATTTTATTGAGTAATTATTAAGCAATTATTAAAAGATTAATGATAAAAAAGGAAAGAAAGATAACTTTATTAAAAAGAAAGGAAAGAAAAGAGTATAGAAAGACAAAAAAGATTATAGCACACTGCTATCACCTCAAATTACTCTGTTCATGACAGCTCCCTAAAATGGTACAGTGTTCCCCTTGGTACATACATCACCCAAGTTTCCAAAAAAGCTTATAGCATTCTGCTATAACACCAAATTAGTCTGTTCATGACAGCTCCCTAAAATGGTACTGACCACACCCCCCCACTTGGTACATACATCACCAACTCTCCGGAGAACCTTGCATGGGAGTGGACTCTCCGATCAGTCACTCTGTCAACATCCCTTCCTCCATACTCTTCGATGGTTGACTAGTCCACTCTGGCTGCAGTCCTGAACGTTGGATGCTGTGCCCCTTTAAATCCAATTTCTGGCTCCATTCCAACTTTCCATGGCCTCCATCAGACTTTCTCAAAACAAGAGACTGACAACTGTGAGTCCTTATCAAATTCTTCTCACAGGCACTATAAGGCTGCCACACTGTTTACACATCCTTTGATGGTGTCTCTCACCTGCCATCAATTAGGTTATACTGTCCATCAATTAAACTCTATCTTCTGATAACACACCGTAGTGGACCACCTCATGTGCACGGTTATCCATTGTCCTGCCTTGTAGTTCAAGTGTCCCCGAATACCATAAGAACTGACTTCTGTTTAAACAATGGGAGACAACCGTTATTTTCAAGAACAGAAAAACAGTAGTTTAAACAAAACAACAGCTCAATCACACTTAGTTTTAACTCAATGCCTACAAAATAACCTTTAAAAAATTCACTACAGGTTTAATGTAACTTTTTTTAAAAATCAAAAGCAAAGCAAAAGCAAGGAAGGCAGAAGTAAAATGCAAAAACATACGAAAAGTAGTGGCTGCAGGCCTCAGGCCTACATGTGCAGTGGCAGCAGTGTGTACCATATACAAGATGCACTGCAGCAACTCACCATGGCTCCTTCGACAGCACCTCCCAAACCCGGGACCTCCTAGAAAGGCAACACCACCATCTGCAAAATCCCCTCCAAGCCACACACCATCCTGACTTGGAAATATATCGCCATTTCCTCACTGTTGCTGGATCAAAATCCTGGAACTCCCTCCCTAACAGCACTGTGGGTGTACCTGCACAAGATGGACTGCAGTGGTTCAACAAGATAGCTCACCACCACCACTTTCTCAATTAGGGATGGGCAACAAATGCTGGCCTTGTCAACAATACCCACATCCCATGAAACAAATTTTAAAAAATTGATTCATGTGTTTCAAGGCAAAAGGTTTTGCTATGTTAAATAACTTGCCCAGCTAGCTACAATAACCCAAATGTACCATGCAAAAATGTATATAAACCTTTCATTCCTACCTTACCTGTGATAACCACATGATTAGCTTTATAAATAGCTGCATAAATGCATTCGGTTGTGAATATCCCTGGCCTTTAAGCTAATCCTATTTTCTAGCATTATCCTCTATATCTCACGTGTTTACTCTTACAGGGTAGCTGCCTTTCATTTGTACTTGATTCTACTTTAAAAAAATGTTTACTTAATGTATTAATGACCCTGAATAAGAGATGTTCACTTTCTGAGCCAGAACAGGTAGATGCACAACTGCTCTCCCACATCTGTCAATACTGTGACCAGCCACTAGAGGAATCAGTGTAACTGTATCTAATTCAATGTTCAATACAGATAAATGTGAAGTTAATCATTTTGGTAGGAAGAACATGGAGAGGGAATATTGAATAAAGGGTACAATTCTAAAGGGAGTGCAGGAACGCAGGGACATGGGTGTATATGTGCATAAGTCATTGAAGGTGGCAGGACAGGTTGAGAGAGCGGTTAATACAGCATGCAGTGTTCTGGACTTTATTAATAGGGGCATAGAGTACAAGAGCAAGGAAGTTATGTTAAACTTATATAAGACACTAGTTCAGCCTCAGCTGGAGTATTGCATCCAATTCTGGGTGCCAGACTTTAGGAAAGACATGAGGGCATTGGAGAGAGTGCAGAAAAGGTTCACAAGTATGGTTCCAGGGATGAGGAACTTCAGTTATGAAGATAGATTGGAGAAGTTAGGACTGTTTCCCTGGAGAAGAGAAGACTGAGAGGTGATTTGATAGAGGCCTTCAAAATCATGCGGGGTCTGGACAGAGTAGATAGAGTGAAACCGTTCCCATTCGTAAAATGATAAAGAAAGAGAGGGCACAGATTTAAAGTATTTGCTAAGAAAAGCAAAAGTGACATGAGGAAAAACTTTTTCACACAGAATGGTTAAGGTCTGGAATGCACTACCGAAGAGTGTTGTGGATGCCGGTTCAACTGAAGCATTCAAAAGGGAATTAGACTGTTATATAGAACCATAGAAAAATTACGGCACAGAAGGAGGCCATTCAGCCCATTGTATTTGCGCCGGAAAAGGAAGAATGTGCAGGGTTATGGAGAGAAGGCGGGGGAATGGAATTGACTGAATTACTCTTTCGGAGAGGCGGTGCGGACATAATGGGCCAAATGGCCTCCTTCTGCACTGTAATTATAATTCTGTGAGATTCTGAGAGAGAGATTGCAGAAGAGGGATCTGGGTGTCATAGAAACATAGAAAATAGGAGCAGGAGTAGGCCATTCAGCCCTTCGAGCCTGCTTCACCATTCATTATGATCAGGGCTGATCATCCAACTCAGTAGCTTGTTCCGGCTTTCGCCCCACACCCTTTGATCACTTTAGACCCAAGAGCTATATCTAACTCCTTCTTAAAACATACAATGTTTTGACCTCAACTGCTTCCTGTGGTAGTGAATTCCACAGGCTCACCACTCTCTGGGTGTAGAAATTTCTCCTCATCTCAGTCCTGAAAGATTTACTCTGTATCCACAGACTATGACCCCTGGTTCTGGACTCCCCCACCATCGGGAACATCCTTCCTGCATCTACCCTGTCAAGTCCTGTTAGAATTTTATAGGTTTCTATGAAATCCCCCCTCAATCTTCTGAACTCCAACGAATATAATCCTAACCGACTCAATCTCTCCTCATACGTCAGTCCCGCCATCCCAGGAATCAGTCTGGTAAACCTTCGCTGCGCTCCCTCTATAGCAAGAACATCCTTCCTCAGATAAGGAGACCAAAACTGCACACAATATTCCAGGTGTGGCCTCACCAAGGCCCTGAATAATTGCAGCAAGAGGTACATGCCCCTGTACTTGAATCTTCTCACTATGAAGGCCAACATACCATTTGCCTTTTTTACCGCCTGTTGCACCTGCATGCTTACCTTCAGTGACTGGTGTACGGGAACACCCAGGTCTCACTGCAAATTCCCCTCTCTCAGTTTATAGCCGTTCAGATAATAATCTGCCTTCCTGTTTTTGCTACCAAAGTGGATAACCTCACATTTATCCACATTATACTGCATCTGCCATGCATTAGCCCACTCACTCAACTTGTCCAAATCACACTGAAGCATCTCTGCATCCTCCTCACAACTCACCCTCCCACCCAGTTTTGTGTCATTGGCAAATTTGGAGATATTACATTTAGTTCCCTCATCTAAATCATTAACGTATATTGTGAATAGCTGGGGTACTGGCACCGATCCCTACGGTACCCCACTAGTCACTGCCTGCCATTCGGAAAAAGACCCATTTATCCCTACTCTTTGTTTCCTGTCCGCCAACCAATTTTCTATCCACTGCAATACACTACCCCCAATCCCATGCGCTTTAATTTTACATGCTAATTTCTTAGTTAGGCCACACTTAGAATATTGCGTGCAATCCTGGTTGCCACACTACCAGAAGGACGTGGAGGGTTTGGAGAGGGTATAGAGGAGGTTTACCAGGATGTTGCCTGGTCTGGAGGGCATTAGCTATGAGGAGAGGTTTGGTAAACTCGGATTGTTTTCACTGGAACGATGGAGGTGGAGTGGCGACGTGAAAGAGGTTTACAAAGTTATAAGCGGCATGGACAGAGTGGATAGTCAGAAGCTTTTTCCCAGGGTGGAAGAGTCAGTTACTAGGGGACATAGGTTTAAGGTGAGAGGGGCAAAGTTTAGAGGGGATGTGCGAGGCAAGTTCTTTACACAGAGGGTGGTGAGTGCCTGGAACTTGTTGCCGGGGGAGGTGGTGGAAGCAGGTACCAGAGAGACGTTTAAGAGGCATCTTGACAAATACATGAATAGGATGGGAATAGAGGGATACGGACCCCGGAAGTGCAGAAGGTTTTAGTTTCGGCAGGCATCAAGATCGGCACAGGCTTGGAGGTCCGAATGGCCTGTTCTTGTGCTGTAGTGTTCTTTGTTCTTTGTTCTTATGTGGGACTTTGTTGAAAGCCTTCTGAAAGTCCAAATAAACCACATCCACTGGCTCCCCCTCATCAACTCTACTAGTTACATCCTCGAAGAATTTCAAGCATGATTTCCCTTTCGTAAATCCATGCTGACTCTGCCCAATTCTACCACTGTTCTGTAAGTGCTCTGCTATAAAATCTTTGAGAATGGACTCTCGAATTTTTCCCACTACTGACATCAGGCTGACTGGTCTATAATTCCCTGCTTTCTCTCTACCTCCCTTTTTAAATAGTGGGGTTACATTAGCTACCCTCCAATCTGTAGGAACTGTTCCAGAGTCTATAGAATCTTGGAAGATGACCACCAATGCATCCACTGTTTCTAGGGCCACTTCCTTAAGTACTCTGGGATGCATACCATCAGGCCCTGGGAATTTATCGGCCTTCAATCCCATCAATTTCCCCAACACCATTTCTCTACTAATACTGATTTCTTTCAGTTCCTCTCTCTCACTAAGCCCTGTGTTCCCCAACATTTCTGGTATGATATTTGTGTTCTCCTTTGTGAAGACAGAACCAAAGTATGCATGTAGTTGGTCAGCCATTTCTTTATTCCCCATAAGAAATTCATCTGTAATCTGACTGATTGTCTTCACCAATCTTTTTCTCTTTACATACCTATAGAAACTTTTACAGTCAGTTTTTATGTTTCCCACAAGCTTGCTCTCGTATTCTATTTTCCCCTTCTTAATCAATCCCTTGGTCCTCCTTTGCTGAATTCTAAGCTGCTCCCAATCCTCAGGTCTGTTGTTTTTCCTGGCAAATTTATATGCCTCTTCCTTGGATCTAATGCTATCTCTAAATTTCCTTGTTAGTCATGGTTTGGCTAACTTTCCCGTTTTACTTTTGCGCCAGACAGGAATAAACAATTGTCGCAGTTCATCCATGCGCTCTTTAAAAGTTTGCCATTGCCTATCCACTGTCATCCCTTTAAGTAACGTTTCCCAATCCGTCATGGCCAACTCGCACCTCATACCTTCGTAGTTTCCTTTACTAAGATTCAGGACCCTTGTCTCAGAATCAACTACGTCACTCTCCATCTTGATGAAGAATTTTATCATATTATGGTCGCTCGTCCCCAAGGGGTCTCGCACCACTAGATTGTCAATTATTCCTCTCTCATTACACAATACCCTGTCTAGGATGGCCTGTTCTCTAGTTGATTCCTCAACATATTGGTCCAGTGTCCTTGTACGTGTATCACAAAAAATTAGCATGCAGGTACAAGTAATTCGAAAGGTAAATGGAATGTTGGCTTTTATTGCAAGATGGGTGGAGTATAAAAGTAGGGAAGTCTTGCTACAACTGTACAGGGCATTGACGGAACCATACCTAGAGTATGCAGTTTTGGTCTCCTTATCTAAGGAGGGATATACTTGCATTGGAGGCAGTTCAGAGAATGTTCACTAGGTTGATTCCTGGGATGAATGGGTTGTCTTATGAGGAAAGGTTGAGCAGTTTGAGCCTATACTATTTAGTGGAATGAGAGGTGATTTTATTGAAACATATAATATTCTGAGGGCACTTGAAGGGTAGATGCTGAGAGGCTGTATCTCCTTGTGGGGGAATCTAGAACTAGGGGGCACTGTTTCAAAATAAGGGGTCTCCCATTTAAGACGGAGATGAGGAGGAATTTCTTCTCTCAGAAGGTCATTAATCTTTGAAATTCTCTTCTTGAGAGAGCAGTGGAGTATATTCAAGGCTGAACTAGACAGATTTTTGAACTACAAGGGTTATGAGGGACAGGCAGGGCAATGGAGTTAAGGTCACAATCAGATCAGCCATGATCTTATTGAATGGCGGAGCAGGCTCGAGGGGCAAATGGCCTACTCCTGCTCCTATTTCTTATGTTCTTATACTTGTGTCTCCATGCTTACCTGAGAGGGTAGAGGACCTGATGGTGTCTCCGGGTCCCCGGTCCCCCTCTCCCCTTGTCACTGCTGCCTTGAGCTCTTGGTTAAGACGAGGGTATGCAGCTCTGCACCAATGTCCTGCAGACACTGAATGCTCTGCTGGATGTGGCTCTCCAGGAGCATTGCGAATCTCTCAGTGCCACTGCCAGATGTTGCCTGATCTCTTGCTGCAGCTGCAGCACTTCCAGTGAAGCTGGCGACACCAGAGGCACTTCATGAGCCTGGGGCTCAGCATGGGTCTGGCCTCCCACAGTCCTCCAACTGTCAGAGGCCCGGGCTGTCACAGCCTCCGTCAGCTGTGGGAGGTGGTGGTGTACTGGTATTATCACTAGACTAGTAATCCAGAGCCCAGGCTAATGCTCTGGGGACATGGGTTTGAATCCTAGTACAGCAGATAGTGAAATTTGAATTCAATTAATAAATCTGGAATTAAAAAGCTCATCTAGTGGTGAACATGAAACCATTGTCAATTTTGTATAAACCCATCTGGTTCACTAATGCCCTTTAGCGAAGGAAATCTGCCATCCTTGCAGGTGCCTACATGTGACTCCAGACACACAGCAATGTAGTTGACTCAGAAAATGCCCTCTGAAATGGCCTAGCAAGCCACTCAGTTCAAGGGCAATTAGGGATGGGGCAATAAATGCTGGCCTAGCCAACAACGCCCTCATCCGACAAACGAATAAAAATAAAGCATGTGTATGATGTGCTCACCTAGTTGTGTGCCCAAATCTAACTGTGAGCACATACTCACCAACCTGAAATTATCTGCGCTGGTGGAGAGTGCTGGGATATGAGGTGACGACGCACCCTCGGAGGCTCTGACCTCCCCCTCAGAGGTGGAAGGTTCTCCCAGAGTCTTGGAGGCTCTTTGTTCTCTCATGCAGGACCTACTCAGAGACATTGAAGGGTTGAGAGCCCCCCTCCAGACATAGTACACACCCCTACATTGGAAATCCCTATAGGCACCCGATGCCTGATTAACAGCATGGCTCCAACACTGCAGATGCACCCTTGTGCCTCATGACAACCTTACTCATTGTCTTAGGAAGGTGCTCCTGTCTCTCCATCTACAACACTTCTTCCATCCTGTGGCATAGCCAGCTCCATGGCCTCCTCCTCCATCGGGCTCAGGACATGGAGAATTGGCAGCCCACCATCTGTCTTGGCCCACTCTCTGCAATCTTCTGCAGACACAAGGATGAATGCTGTTGGTCTCCCGGCAGGAACATCTGAAGACATTTGCTAGTGTTTGTCCATCGGTGACGGATGGGAGCACACAGATGCCTCCTGCATCCGGTCCTTTCCAGGATCATCATGAGTGTCTCCTGACCCTTTGCCCATGTCTGGGTGGGAACTCCCTCCCCACCCAACGTACCTTGAGACCCAAGAGCTGAAGGTTTTAAGAAGTACTCACTTTTGCTGTCTAGATGAGGTTATTGAGCCGCTCGTGGCACTGTATCTGTGTGCTAGGGTTGACCCATGGCTGCTGACTGTAATGGATTCTTTATGTGGTCTGATGCAACATAAATGAGATGCGTAAAGTCCAGTTATGCTGAAGATCTCAAAGGGATTTATTCCAGCTAAACTATTATACAGAGTGCAGAGCTAACTATTTATAGAACCTTACTCTAGGTGTTACAGTTGCTGAGTGACTCTGGTTCTGAGTCACATGACTGGTACTTGGCTCATTACTTAAGATCTTAAAGGGGTCTTAAAAGCAATCACACAACATCCTCCTTCTTTCCAAAGATAAGTCTCATATGCTCAAAGTAAAAACACATAAAATTAGATAACACCAAAATTATTTACACAGATATAGATATTGTGAAATTTACAAGTATAGAGGCTCAAAAGTCCATATATCGTTTTTAGATTAGATTAGATTAGAGATACAGCACTGAAACAGGCCCTTCGGCCCACCGAGTCTGTGCCGAACATCAACCACCCATTTATACTAATCCTACACTAATCCCATATTCATATTCCTACCAAACATCCCCACCTGTCCCTATATTTCCCTACCACCTACCTATACTAGTGACAATTTATAATGGCCAATTTACCTATCAACCTGCAAGTCTTTTTTTGGCTTGTGGGAGGAAACCGGAGCACCCGGAGAAAAACCCACGCAGACACAGGGAGAACTTGCAAACTCCACACAGGCAGTACCCGGAATCGAACCCGGGTTGCTGGAGCTGTGAGGCTGCGGTGCTAACCACTGCGCCACTGTGCCGCCCCGTTTTGGTGATTTGGTGATTTGGCACCTTTTGCTCGGAGAATTTGCGTCTCATCTGTTGCTGTTCTTTCTGAAGTTTCTCCCTCTCCGCATTCAGTGTCTGTTGCTCTGCTTTCAGCCTGCGAACATACTCTGTTGCTTTTCTCAAGGTGATCACTTTTGAGGCCTTGTCATTCTTGGAGAGTTCCAGCACCTCATCTTGAGGAGCCAACAGACAATGCTTCAACTCATTCCTCCTCTGCCTCTTTAGGACATTGCATGTCCTTCGCCTCTCCTCATCCTCCGCACCTGAAGGCTTGGGGCTCAAGGTCAAGGACTTGTTGGGGGAGGAGTACTTGGTCTCATGGAGGCACCTTTCCATTCTGGCTCGTTGTGGTGCTGGTGGTTCTCTAGAGAGAAGAAGTGAAGGCGCGGCATAGCTGTGCTGTTGCTGGATTTCCAAACTGCACCATTTGATGCTGACCACAGTCTGCGAGCGGGCTCTAGTCCTTGGATATTTCCCCTTGGCAATGCTCCCCACTGCCAGCCTTTGTTTCTCAGCAGTTACAACACCAATCTCTTTTTCTGAGTTGCTGGAGCACGAAGAGACAGTGCCTGTTGATAGAGAACTTTCACCATCTGAATTTGGATCTTCATTCTCTTGGTGTGGTGTCTCTTGAGATAGGGCTGATACTGTTCAAACCAAAGACACTGAGATCCTGGCAGAACTGTTACTCAATGCGGGTATCCTTGGTGACTTTGTGGATGGTTACGACGTTGAGGTCTTTACACGCTGGTAGTCCTGCCACTGCTGGTCCACTTGTGTCTACAAAGTAGAACATTTGTGGTTTCCATGCCGACTTGCCGTATCTGCATTGCATTGTTAATGTGCCCCTGCAAGAAATGGCTGACTCGTTGTATGCAGATAACTTGGCAGTTGTCGGTTCTATCATTGATTTCCAATGACTCCGGTACATTTCTTTGAGGATTCGCACTGGTAGGATATTTGCACTAGCGCCAGTGTCAATCTTGACCTTGAGTGTATGTTTTCCAGCTTTCTTTGGGCACGTGATGTTAATAGTGGCGAAGGCTTCCAGTTGTTTGACTTTATCAATGTGATGTGTCTGGTTCACAATGTGGAATGCCTGTTCGTCTTCTGGCTGAGAATTACTCCTCATTGAGTCTTGTCTTAGGTCTGTTTCACTGTGGACTTCATGTACTGACTTGCATTTACGTAGGTCTCTGGCGCTCTGTTATTGCCCTGTTGCTACGCCTGTTTTCTATTTTGTCGGTGTCCCACTGCAGCTTCTGGCCGCGTCTTTGAAGCCAAATTTCTTACATAGGCAGGCCCAGTGTCCTTTTGCACTGCACGCCTTGCACAGGTCACGAAATGCAGGACAATTTCACAGTGAGTGGGACAGACTGCACTTACCACACAGCTTACTTGCTCTTTTCGGCCTGCTTATCCTGCCGATGCTGTTGGCTGCATCTAATGCTGTTGTCCAGCTACAATGGCTTCGTTTTTCCTGCCATCTTCCAGTAGTGAATCAATGTTGTGACCTTTCTTTTTCCCCAAGAGGTCATTCTGAAATGCTTCAATGCGTATCAATACAATCACTAGCTCCATTATTCGGTCTGACAGCTCAGTGTCTGAGAAGTTGCTTTCGTTGCCCTTACTACAGCAACAACTGATGAACTGGTCTCCTCATTCCTGTGGCTATAGCCTGTAGGACATCAATTCCGAGTGGTGAATTTGAAAATTCACCCTTAATTGGAGTTGATCTTCAGATAAGCCTGAGGTATTGTTTCTGTGTAATCCCTCATTTCTAACTACTATTAGTATTTTTACAGCCTGTTTTTCTGGTTGTACAATTATTTGGTCTGTGAAGAATACTGCATTCTTTGTTTGAACAGTTGGAACTCGGATAGGACATCCAAGGCTGGGAAAGTTGATATTCATATTTCTGCTGTTCTTTTGCTTTAAAATTTGCTTTCAGACTTGTTCTATGACTCTGTGTACTGTTTCCCCTTTAAGAGACTCTCTGGCCAGAATTTTTCGTTGGACAGGAGGCCCCATCCACTGGCCGAAAAGTTGGGGGTGAGGCCACCTCTGCCAGGCCTGGGGAGCCAGGACAGGATTTTTCACTCCCCAGGCCCTTAATTGGTCTTGGGCAGGACTTCCATCTCCTTGAGGCAGGAAGTGCTCCCCAGCCTTTGTAAGGAAGATGAAGGATGGCTGGAAGACAGGTCAGGTTTTAGGACCTCGCTGGGGACAATCGGCCGGGCCCCGACGAGCCAAGGGGAGGTTGGTTGGGGGGGCAGGGAGAGTGTTGTGCATGGCAGTTGGGGCTTCAAGGGTGGCCCTCCATGGGGCACAGTGTGCCCGATCAGGAGGGGCGCTCCTTCCCCCCCAGCCCACAAGAAGACCGCCTAGTCCATGAGGCTTTTGCTGTCCGGCCGCTGAGGGTAAAATACTTGCGGTGGCAGTAGTAGGTCCTTAAGTACCAGTTAATTGGCCACTTAAGGGCTGTTTCTCACTGCCGTCCAGTGTAAAATTGCATTGGGGGCGGGAGGGGGTCAGGAATGGCCCCCCTGCCTTTCATCAATTTTACGCCCCCACCACCAGCCTGCTCATTTGGGGGCTGTAAAACTGGCCTCTGTTATTTATACTAGCTGCTTTGATTGACAGGGGCAGGTGTTTGCCAGTGCTGTGTGTTTATCTTGCTTCCAGCAGTTAAGCCTGTTCTGTTTACACAGCTATTCAATAGGCAGTTCAATAGGTTTTTTAATAAGTGTTTTTTCATGTTCTTCACAGTCGAGTGGTTTTGATGTTTGTTTTTTTTACTGTGGCTTCATGAATGGAAGCTTTTATTCACGCTTGAGTAATTTAATGTTTTTCTAAACTTTGGTTATGTGGATGAAGGCTCTGCAGTGATCTGGGTTTTCCCGCCTTTTTTCTAACGGATGCCTCCTGTAATGGCGGTGACCTTGATCAGCTCGGGAAAGGAGTTGGGTCTTCCTCTTTTTCTTCTATATGGAGCTTTTGAAAAAAAATCTTTTGAAGGACTTCAAAGCTGTTTTCTTTGAAGCAGTATCCCTCGCCCGTCAGCACAATGACTCATTCGATTTACTTGCAGCCTATTGTTCTCAGCTCTGTCTTCTACAGTTTGAAATAAGTTCTTTTTCACTGTTTAAGCCAGTATTTTTCTTGAACTTTCTCTACAGTGCCTGTAGGAATGGTCATTTTTCAGAGCTGTTTCACCTGTGGTCTTCAACCTCAGACTTTGTCTTCTCACTGCATCTACCACCGTGTAATGAGTTCTTTTATGTTGTCCGATGCAACATAAATGAAATGCATGGAGTCCAGTTATGCTGAAGATCTCAAACAATTTTATTACAGCTAAACTATTATACAGTAGAGAGCTAACTACTTATAGAACCTTACTCTAGATGTTACAATTTCGGACTGACTCTGGCTCCGAGTTACATGACTGCATCCTGTTACTTGGCTCAATAGCATAATAAGATCTTAAAGGGACATCACCCTTAAAGGCAATCATACAACACTGACCTCCTCCGCAATCTGCAGCTAGGCTTACCTGGTCAGACTTCCAGCTCTCCTCCTCCTTTCCCTTGGGAAGAGAATCTGCTGCCTTTCCTTGGCAGCTTGTAAGAGCATCTGGAGGAAGGCATCACTAAAGCGTGGGGCCACCCGGGGTCTACTGTCCACCATTACTCTGCAGCCTTTCAGTACTCTGGAAATCCTCTCACTGTAGACAGAAAGATAGAATGCAGAAATAAAAACCGAAAGTGCTAGAAATACTCAGCAGGTCAGGCAGCATCTGTGGAGAGATACTGCCACAGATGCTGCCTGACCTGCTGAGTATTTCCAGCACTTTCTGTTTTTAGTTCAGATTTCCAGTATCTGCAGTATTTTGCTTTTACGTAAGATTGAATGCAGGTCTGGCAGCCCTTTAAAAATGGTGCCAGGACCTGCCGCCAGCGTAAGCTGACATCAGCGTCTCTACCTCTGCCCCCACCACCGACCAGTTATTTGGTCAGCTACCATGCCTTATTCTCTTAATTGGCTGGCTGCTGCTGGATCGCGTGCACCTGCTATTCCTGGCCCTGATGTAAGCCGCACTCACTTCCAGTCCCGACGGTGGGATCGACAGCTTCATCATTAAATCTGGCCCCTTATGTCTGGAGGTAACAAAATCTTTGAGGGTTTCAGCAGCAGATAACTGCAGCAGGGGTGGAGACAGGCAATGATACAGAGTTAGAGATGAGTGGTCTTTATGATGGTGAGCATATGACATTAGAAACTCATCTTCAGGTCAAATAAGACACCAAAGTCGTGAACAGTCTGGTTCAACTTGAGACAGTGGCTAGGGAGGGAGTGGAATCAGAAACTTGGGAACAGAGTTTGTAGCAGGGGCTGAAGCCAATGGCACTGGCTTTTCCAATGTTTAATTGGAGGAAATTTCAGCTTATGTGGAACAAGCAGCTTGACAATACTTTGCCACTAAAGAGGTCAAGAGAGGAGGGGATAAGATAGAGCTGTGTCGTCAGTTTGTATGTGGAACCACATCATTTCTTTGGATGATGTCACCAAGGGGCAGATGAGAAATAGGTGGGGCCAGGGAAAATCATTGGCAACTTCTGAGGTAATGGAGTGGGAAGAGAACACCATTACGGCAGTTTATCTGGTGACAAAAGGATAGGTAGAAATGGAACCAATGAGGGCAGTCCCATTCAGCTGAACAATGGAGGAGAAGCACTGGAGAAGGATGAGAAGAAAGGGTCAACCATTTCAAAGACTGCAGGCAGGCTGAGAAGGATGAAAAGGGGTAGTGCGCCATTTATGACTTTTATCAGGGCCATTTCAGTGCTCCGGCAGGGGCAGTAACCTAATTGGAGAGGTCAGACATGGAGTTGTATGAAAGATGGGCAGGGATGTGGAGGCAATGACATGTTCAGGACTTTGGAAAGGAAAGGGAAGTTAGAGATGTCTACGTATGTGCAGGGACAGAGGGGCCAAGGGTGTGTTTTTTAGGAGGGGGACGATATCTTAGGAGAGGGAACCGTTTACAATAGCAGCTAGTATGGGGAGTCAGGTGATAATTTGGGGGTTCAGCAGTTTAAAGGGAATAGGTTGAGAGAGCAAGAGGTAGGTACAATGAACAAGATGAGTATGGAGAAGGCGTGAGTGGGCATAGGAGAGAAGCTTCGAGAAAGAAGTGAGTTCAGGGCTAGGGCAGGGTGAGGGGGTGGTCGGGGAGGAAATCCCTGGGCTTCCCATGTAATCATAGCCCACTTAAGACTCATAGGAGATGCAGATATGAAAATGTAGATTTAGGTCGATCCGTAGAAGCTTCAATTTTCCACTATTATCCAACTGAGTCCTCACATCGTGATGTGCAACAAAAGGTATTTAACCGCTGCCTGATACAGTACTTGGACAGTACTGTCCTAGGAAGAGAATTGGGAAAGAGCACTGTAATGAATGAGATTGACAGTTCAATGCCAATTGGAGTTGGCTCGGGGTACTTTTGTGCTGTGGGACTCATGACATTGGTCACTTACAGCCAACTGACAGATGAGGTCATCATCCTAGATTTAAACCCAAGATATGAAAGGCTAGTGTTTAATCTTCTGCTCCACCTTCACCTCAGTTAAGAAAAGTTTTCCCTACATAGATACACTAACTGTTGCAATTTAGAATTGAGTTAAATTAATACATTATTTCAGCTAAATTATTTGTGTGTACAACTAGCTCATATTTTGCACAGTGGATATTAGGAATTGAGGCTGTAATATGGAAAAAGTTAATCAGAGCAGCAGTAGAGATCTAGTGATTGACTTGATTGGATGAGAAAATCTTCGAGTTCAACATTGCTATGCTTTGTTTTAAACAAATGTAAATGTTATCTTTTTATTTGACGAACATGATGACATGATGCTTCAGCCACAATGTCTTAAAGCAAACAATCAATACCTAATTACTGTTTTGTCATTGTATGTAAGGAAATGGTTTTAACAGAAGTTTTTTTGAGTGAGTGAATAAATTAACAAGGTAGAATCCATCATTAGGGATAAGAACGTTGAGGTTTAAAAAATAATTAGAGTATGACTTTACATGAAATAGTGTACTATAGGTTGAGAATGGCACACCTGGAAGTTAACAGGTCCCTAAACTAAGAATGATTTGTAACCAGATTTATGGTTAGCAGAGCCACATGGTTGAACAACAATTAGCTATAGGAATGCTGTCCGATAGGGTAACTAGTATGTCCAAATTACAAGGGTGCCAGAATGTAATTCAGCAACAAGGAATTATTTCCTTAAATATGACATGCCATCTTCATATAATAAAGTTTATGTAAAGCCTAAGAAACAAAGGGAAGTCACTGTTGGGGTAAGTTATTTACAGCCATGTAACAATGATAGTAAAAGGTATAAAGAGAGAGGCTCTGCACCTAGACTGTGAGCAGCGGTGAGTTATCCACAAAAGAAAGGTGTCAGCTAACTGCAGCCACAGCATAAAAGTAAGTATGGTATTCTGTAAGTTAAGGTTGCCCCTTAGAAGAACATAGTTCAATGTCCTTTTACTGCTATGTCAATGTTGCATGCTTTGCTGGTACACAACAAATGTAACTAAAAAAAAGTTACATTGATTTTTAAAATACATATATGCATCCAGAACTCAAATTACATTTGAAAATACACTGAATAATTATCTAACAGTATTATATATTTCATTTGAGGGCTTGAATTGAGGCTCAAGTTTTTCATACAAATGAGCTTCTGTTTGTTACCAAATCTGATTAATTGCTTTAAGCTAGTCCTGTGACCAGATTTAAGAATGACTATACTTTGAAATTCAAGAAGCAATGAAACACAAATGCTCTGGGGTAGTTGAAATATTATTCAGGAACACAAGAAATTGGAGCACGTGGAAACCATATGGCCCATCGAGCCTGTTCCACCATTCAGTGTGATCCTGGCTACTCTTAGACTTCAACTCCACTTTACTACCCACTCACCATATTCCTTGATTCCCTGAGAGACAAAAAAATCTGTGTATTCCAGCCTTAAATATATTCAACGATGGAGCATCCACAACCCTCTGGGATAGAGAATTCCAAAGATTCACAACCCTTTGAGTGAAGTAATTTCTCCTCATCTCAGTCCTAACTGATCGGCCCTGTGTTTTTGATTCCCTCTTCAGCGGAAATACTGGGCTGAATTTTAAGCCGCCCCAATGGGTCAGATGGTGACGTGGGGATGGATGGGGGTGGCGTAAAATTGAGTGGGAGGCCTTCCCGCCCCACTCCCACCTCCGGTCAACTTTACAGCGGTTGGTGGCGGGTGGTGGGGGGGGGGGTGGTGGTGGAACAGCCCGCCCACCCCAAGCCAACCGAGGCCCATCTCCACAGTATTTTACCCGTGGCAAGTGGACGTGCTGGGGACGTGAAAGGCCGCCCAGCGATAGCTGCCGGCCTTTGCGCGCGCTGGAGGGGTGCCATGGCAGTCAGGCACAGGGTGCCCGATTGAGGGCCGACCCACCTCCCAACCCACCCCCAGGGCCCAAGACACCCCCTTCCCCCCAAACGACTACGCTTGCCTCGCCATCACCACCCCCTGGCGAGGCAAGCCCAACTCACCTGAGGTCCTGGCTCCATGGTGTCGGCTGGGCTGTGGTGGCCACTGCTGGGACTAAGAGCTGCTGGCCCACTGATTGGCCGGCAGCTCACTGAGGCTTACTTTTACGCCTGTGGCGAAGTCCCGTCTGCCTATGGTAAAATCCAGCCCAATCTCTCAGTTTCTACCCTATTCAGCCCCTTCAGAATCTTGTATGTTTCAATGAGATCGCCTTTCATTCTTCTAAACTCCAGAGAATATAGTCTCAATTTACTCAGCCTCTCATATAGGGCAACCCCCTCATCCCAGGGACCAATTTAGTGAACCTTCACTGTACCGCCTCCAATGCAAGTATATCCATTCAGAAATGTGGAGACCAAAACTGCACACAGTACTCCAGATGTGGTCTCACCAAACCCTGTACAATTGTAGCAAGACTTCTTTATTCCTGCACTCCAATCCCCTAGCAATAAAGGCCAACACACCATTTGCCTTCCTAATTGCTTGCTGTACCTGCATGCTAACTTTTTGCATTCCTTGTTCGAGTACATCCAAGTCTCTTTGAACAGCAACACTTACTAGTTTCACACCTTTTAAGGTAGCACCAATATATATGACTATTGTGAGAGTCTAAAATAACTAGAAATAGAATTTCTATGAATTGAAAAGCATTATTGAAATGTTAATTCACTTAGGATGACAGCAAGGGACAGCATATTGGTTCTTTAGAAGATACAGTTACAAAATCATAGGAGGGCGGAACTTGCAACTTCAGCAGGGGCCTAAAATGGGCAGGAAGCAGATTGGCCATCAGTTTTACAATCTGCCTGATTTGCCTTTCCGTTCATGCATAACAGGTAAATAATGGGCAGCCAAACAACAATAATTTGCATTGCCATGGTGCCTTTAATGTAGTAAAACATCTCAAGGTGCTTCACAGAAGTGTTAACAAACAAAATTTGACACTGAGCCACATAAGGTAATATTAGGGCAGATGACCAAAAGCTTGGTCAAAGAGGTAGGTTTTCAGGACCACCTTAAAGGAAGAGAGGGAAGTAGAGAGACAGAGATTTAAGGATGGAATTCCAGAACTTGTGACTTGGCAGTGGAAGACATGGCTGCCAATGATGGAGTGATTACATCTCAGAGGGTTGTAAGGCTGAAGTAAGTTCCTGAAATAGGGAGCGGTATGGTCATGGAAGGATTTGAAAATAAGGATGAGAATTTGAAAATTGAATCGTTGTTTAACCAGGAGCCAATGTTGTTTGCCAAGCACAGGGGTACTGGGTGAATGGGACTTGATGCAAGTCAGGACATGGGCAGCAGAGTTCTGGATGAGTTTAAGTTTATGGAGAATGGAAGATGGGAGGCTGGCCAGGGGTGTGTTGGAATAGTCAAGTCTAGAGGTAACAAAGGCATGGGTTTTAGCAGCAGATGAGCTGAGATAGAAGTGGAGCCAGGAGATATTATTGAAGTAGAAATAGGTGGCCTTAGTGATATTGTGGATGTGTAGTCGGATGTTCAACTCAGGGTAAAAAAAATGACACTACTGTTGCAAGCAGTCTGGTTGTTGCTCAGCCAGTACTGGATGTCAAACAAGCAGTCTGACAATTTAGCGACAGTGGAGAAGTCAAGAGAGGTGGTGGTGAGGTAGAGCTGGGTGTCATCAGTGTTCGTGGAACCTGACATTGTGTTTACAGGTGATGTAGCTGAGGGGCAGCATGCAGATCAGAAATAGGAGGGTACATTCAGCCCATGGTTTATAAAATGTCTACAATGCCATCCGAATGGAGAAGTGCATCATCTGCTGTGGTAACAAGCTGGACAAACCATCCAGTTCCATGCTTTGATCCCTAATCTGTGCTCAGTTAGACACTCAGCTCGGTGGTGGCACAAGTACTACACTTGGGTTATGGGGATGATAAAATAGTCAGGATTCTCACTCTTGTTATTTACCCATTAACCTTTGCTGAAAATATATGTTGATGTTGGGTGGGATCAAGTTTGTACTTGACTTTGATGGCTCTAATAGCCAAGTAAATACTGGCCTCATTGTTCAGGCTCACACGTGAAGCACAATCAGTTGGACAAGTTGCCAGAAGGATGCTGTTAACTCTGCCATTATACTTGTATGAGTGACTACCTACACAAGAGGAGGAGTCAAATGGGAAAATTAGAAGATGATGAACTATTTACAGATTGGCAGATTTGGGACATGATTGTTTTTAATTAGAAGAGATTGGTGATTAAAACTTTCACTTGAATAATATTATGAAATTATCTAAGCATGTAAAAAGAATACACATCAAGGGCAAATGAAAGAAAATTTAGGTTCCGTGCTAAGTCAGTGAATATCCAGTCAGATAAATACATTCTCCATTTTTTTGAAGATGATATAAATACTTTTCTAAAACCAATTTAAATGCTATCATTTTTAAGTATTAGTTCTGTCAATTACATTTTAAAACAGTTTTACTATATAGAATAGATTGATGCCCATTTTGCCTAAGAGCGATTTCAAAGCTGCAACAAATTTAGACCAAAAAATGTACAATATTAAAATGGGGACTAAGACTAGATTAAGATACATTACAGTTGCAACAAAGTAATAAAGTAACATACAATGTTTACACATAAGTAATAGAACACTCGCACATAGTTCGTCTTTACTGTATACTTAACAATTCCCTTCTACAAAATTTTTAAACACATTGCTTGAACTGGCTGTACTTGACATTCTTTCACTAGATGGAAAAGAATGATATCACTGGACCAGATTAAAGAATCTTATTGAAAGGGGATACTGAAGTTCGTATTTCTGGTTTTGTTTTCTATTTTTAAGTTCTCCACTCCTCCCCCTTCGGATCGGTTTTTAAAGAATCGTTATTAAGAGTATTGAATGCGAGGCATGAATGTTTGGGATGTAAGGATAAATTAATATTTTGGATCTTCGAATCTCTGTTCAGTAACTCGGTGATAATGCACAAATATAGATATTGGATGAGGATAGAATTGTCCCTGGCTCCGAGGCCTCTTGAAATGGGCGGCACAGAGGCGCAGTGGTTAGCACCGCAGCCTCACAGCTCCAGCGACCTGGGTTCAATTCTGGGTACTGCCTGTGCGGAGTTTGCAAGTTCTCCCTGTGACCGCGTGGGTTTTCGCCGGGTGCTCTGGTTTCCTCCCACAGCCAAAGACTTGCAGGTTGATAGGTAAATTGGCCGTTGTAAATTGCCCCTAGTGTAGGTAGGTGGTAGGGAAATTGAGGGAAGGTGGGGATGTGGTAAGAATATGGGATTAATGTAGGATTAGTATAAATGGGTGGTTGATGGTCGGCACAGACTCGGTGGGCCGAAGGGCCTGTTTCAGTGCTGTATCTCTATATTTAAAATAAATAAATAATAAATCAAATAACCTGCTTACACTCACTATCTTGGCTCACATACGATAAATGGATGCTTTTGTGAGGTACTCTAGCAAGGACACAGTGGGGTTGAATTTCCAAAGGGGTTTTCCCCAAACATCTGCAGTAACTTTGGCACAAGATCCATGGAAAAGTTGGAGAAATACCATAAATGCTGTTTCTCCAGCATTACTGTAGACCTTCCAGTGAAGTTGAGGTCTCTGATTGGATCAACCCCCACAGAAATTCAATGTTTCCAAGAGAGCAGTAAGAAAGGAAAGAAAATGGGTGGAAAACACAGGAAAAATAGGTGGTGTAAAACCCATCAATGAGCTTGGCAGAATCAGTGAGCTTGAGCATTTCCCATGGTCTGTAGAAGTAATGGGCTTTATGGGCCAAAGAGTCTTTTCTTATTTCATGCTTTATTTTCTTGTTAAGGAAATATGCATTTGCACAGTGGGAGATGTGCAAGGGGGACCTTAGCTGATTTATTATCTAATTTTCTCACTCTCTGTAGGGAAAAATGCTGACTTGTCTGGAATCTTTTTCTCCATCTCCAGCCCTTCATTAACTCATGCGAGATGAAGAACTGACTATATGGAGAATTATGGGAATGGTCCTCCACCCCACCACACTAATGCTATATCTAAAGAATGATTGTATAAATATGGCTACTTGAGGTAAAGTTGGCTTTTAATTTTTTTTTAACTGAGTTTCTTTTGCAATATGATCTGTTATCTAGAAAAGTACGTTCTGAAATGCAGGAACCATTTTCATGCAGAAATTTTGAAGGGAGAAAGCAATTTCAAAGCATCCATTAACTGTAACAGAACGTTGCTCTTTGTATTTAAGTAATAGGTTGAACTGTAACTCTCTCATTTGCTTTTTCACTAGAGAAGATTACTTTTGCCACATTAACAAGTAAATCATATCAAATTGACTTATGTGTGACAGTTTTGTAGTCAAGGTTATGCTCAAGGGAGGAAGCATAATGTTCTTGAACAGCATAGCTAACATTTGTAAAAAGAAAAATTACATAATATATACAATGAAAGATGTAGTGATAAAACTACATTACAGTATTTTTTGTTACCATCATGGATATGAGAAAGTAGATCAGTAGAATGAAATAACCAGCAATGATGCAAACAAGCCTTCCATCTTTGGTGCAAAATATTAGGTAGCTTGAATTATTAATTTGACCTTTGGCATTCACATTAGTCATTCTCTCAGTACAGCCGGTCTCTATCACAGTATTCAGTTAAATACTTTTAGTAAAAATGAATTCCCTGATGAATCTTTGGTCCTTACTAAACATTTACCGTTCCTTCTCAGTGCAAACTATGACATTAATTTATCTGCATTACATAATAGATCTCAGATTTTAAAGTGCACACAAAGGGGACGCTTTTCATATACATTTACGCTGGAAAATGGGGTGGTCGGCAAACAACATTTTTTGAAAAACAAATTCACCCATTGGCCACTAAAGGCCCGCCTCACTTTGAGTGTGCCTCAAAATGGTAACCCAAAGTACTTGTCTGAGAGAGGCAGGAGTCTTAATTCAATATTTAAATTCGGGTTCAATGCCCATTATAGGACTCCTGCCTGACTTTTGTGGATCAATGGTCAGGGTGTGTGCTGTGCTGCCTGTCCTTCCATGTCCGCCCACCCTCCTAGGCTCGACTGTCTGAATGAAGCTAATTGCCAGCTCACTTGCTGTTGAAGTTGGCCAATTTTCTGTCCTCCCCGACCCATGAGTTGCCTCACTGGCTGCATGCTCATAAGGACAACCATGAAGGTGGTTCGGGCTTTCCACTGGTGCGATTGGGCAGACGATGCAACTGTAAGGCCTGGCATCCAACTGATTAGTGCATCAGACAAAAGATGCCCCCAGAATGTATTGAGAAGATAATCCATGCATGCCTCCTGTAGTTAAACAAATAATAAATAATGTAAGATGAAATATCTTAGACATTTTCAGAGAACTCTTAGCAGAACAGCAATGCTCTTAAATATCTTTGTTATTTTAATGTAAAGAAAGGTTTCTGTAATAATGTCAAGTAGTGTGAGGTACTTTGGCTCTGTAACAAAAATATAATTTACACTGTCAGTTTTGTATGCCTTTAGATATATATATATTTTAAAATCCTAGTTAACCCTAGTTAACAGAGGACTGGAGGCCACCTAACAGAGTACTATTGTTCAAAAAGGGAAAAAGGGATAGACCAAGTAATTACAGGCCAGTCAGCCTCACCTTGGTGGTGGGAAAATTATTGGAAAAAGTTTTGAGGGAAAGGATATATCTTCATTTAGAAAGACACGCATTAATCAAAGACAATCAGCACAGATTTGTTTTGGGAAGTATATGTCTGGCTAACATAATTGAATTTTTTGAGGAGGGAACAAGGAGGGTTGATGAGAGTAATGCATTTGAAGTAGTTTATATGGGTTTTAACAAGGCTTTTGATAAGGTCCCACATGGCAGATTGGTCATGAAAGTAAAAGCTCATGGACTCCAAGGGCCAGAAGGGTAGAAAGCAAAGGATGATGGTCAATGGGTGTTTTATGAATGGAAGGCTGTTTCCAGTGGGATTCCGCAGGGCTCAGTACTAGGTCTCTAACTTTTTGTGGTATATATCAATGACTTAGATTTAAATATAGGGACTATGATTAAGAAGTTTGCAGATAATACAAAAATTGGCCATGTGGTTGACAATGAAGAAGAAAGCTGTAGACTGCAGAGAGATATCAAAGGATTGGTCAGGTGGGTGGAACAGTGGCAAATGGAGTTTATTCCAGAGAAGTACCTCCGTCGTTCCAGTGAAAACAATCCGAGTTTTTCCAACCTCTCCTCATAGCTAATGCCCTCCAGACCAGGCAACATCCTGGTAAACCTCCTCTGTACCCTCTCCAAAGCCTCCACGTCCTTCTGGTAGTGTGGCGACCAGAATTGCACGCAGTATTCTAAGTGTGGCCTAACTAAGGTTCTGTACAGCTGCAACATGACGCGACAATTTTTATACTCTATGCCCCGACCAATGAAGGCAAGCATGCCGTATGCCTTCTTGACTACCTTATCCACCTGCGTTGCCACTTTCAGTGACCTGTGGACCTGTACGCCCAGATCTCTCTGCCTGTCAATACTCCTAAGGGTTCTGTCATTTACTGTATACCTCCCACCTGCATTAGACCTTCCAAAATGCATTACCTCACATTTGTCCGGATTAAACACCATCTGCCATTTCTCCGCCCAAGTCTCCAACCGATCTATATCCTGCTGTATCCTCTGACAATCCTCATCATTATCTGCAACTCCACCAACCTTTGTGTCCTCCGCAAACTTACTAATCAGACCAGCTACATTTTTCTCCAAATCATTTACGTATACTACAAACAGCAAAGGTCCCAGCACTGATTCCTGCAGAACACCACTAGTTACATCCCTCCATTCAGAAAAACACCCATCCACTGTTACCCTCTGTCTTCTGTGACTGAGCCAGTTCTGTATCCATCTTGCCAGCTCACCTCTGATCCCGTATGACTTCACCTTTTGCACCAGTCTGCCATGCGGGACCTTGTCAAAGGTGTGTATCTCTTTCTCACAAGCCTCTGATTCCACTGAAGACAGATGAACCCCAAGAGAGAAAAGTCTCCTACAGCGAACAAGGTATAGGAAGAATACTGGGCCCCAAAGAAAAGCACGAAATGCTTACAGTCAAGGACTCTACAGTGAGCTCGAAGAACTGTAACAAAAACACTTCAGATATTGCTGCAAACTTTTCCACTTTATATTTCTGCTCTTTTCAGTCACTATTTGCATGTGTGTATCACATATGCATGCTAGCGTGGGCGCGTCGTGTATCTGTAGGCGTCAACCGAATTAGAGTTTAAATTTAAGTTTAATAAATTTCAATCTTTCTTCTTTAAACCTAAGAAAACCTATTTGTGCTGGTTTCTCTGCCTTATAATTGGAAAGCAGTGAACAAGGATTCACCGAGGGGGAGCTAAAAACACGGTTTGTTTAAATTAAACACTGTTACGGTAAGACCAGGTGAAGGCTGAAAGGGAACCCTAGACATAACAACATGAAAAATTATTGACAGATAAAATCAAGGAAACCCCAAAGATGTTTTATCAGTACATGAAGAGCAACAGGATAACTAAGGAAAGGCTAGGGTCTATCCGAGATGTACAAGGGAACTTATGCATGGATGCAGAAGACGTGGCAGGGTTCTTAATGAGTTTTTTATCTCTACCTTCACAAAGGAGAGGGTTGATGTAGACATTGTAGTTAAAGTGGAGGAGTGTGAAATATTAGATACGATAAGCATAATGAAAGAGGAATTATTAGAAGGTCTGACATCCTTGACAGTGGATAAATTGCCAGGGCCGGATGGATTGCATCCCAGGTTGTTAAAGGAAGTCAGGGAGGAAATAGTGGATGTGCTGAGGATCATTTTCAAATCCTCACTAGATGCAGGAAAGGTACCAGATGATTGGAGGTCTGCGAACGTTGTACCATTGTTTAAAAAGGGTGCGAGGGATAGGCCAAATAATTATAGGCCAGTCAGTCTGACCTCGATGGTGGGTAAATTGTTATAATCTATTCTGAGGGACAGCCAGTTAGAAAGGCACGGATTAATCAGGGATAGTCAGCATGGATTTGTAAAGGGAAGGTCATGTCTTACTAAGGTAATTGTTTTTTTTGAAGAAGAGGATTGATGAGAGTAGTGCAATGGATGTGGTCTACATGGATTTTAGTAAGGCATTTGACAAGGTCCCACAAGGCAGACTGGTCAGTAAAATGAACGCTCATGGGATGCAAGGTAATGTGGCAGGTTGGATCCAGAAAGGAAACAAAATGTAGTAGTCGACGGATGTTTTTGTGAATGGAAAGCGGTTTCTAGTGGTGTTCCACGGGGCTCAGCGTTGGGCCCCTTGCTGTTTGTGGTATGTATTAATGATTTGGACTTAAATGTGGGAGGCATGATTGGGAAATTTGCTGATGACACAAAAATTGGCCATAGGCCATATGGATAGCCATAGCCTCCAGGAAGATATCAATGGTTTGGTTGAGTGGACGGAAAAGTGGCAAATGAAATTCAATCCAGGTAAGTGTGAGGTAATGCATTTGGGGAGAGCAAATAAAGTGAGGGAATACACAATAAATGGGAGGATATTGAGAGGGGTAGAAAAAGTGAGAGACCTTGGAGTGCATGTCCACAGGTCCCTGAAGGTGGCAGGACAGGTAGATAGAGTGGTGAAGAAGGCATATGGAATGCTTTCCTTTATTGGCTGAGGTATAGAATTCAAAAGCAGGGATGTAATACTGGAACTGTATAAAATGCTGGTTAGGCCACAGTTGGAGTATTGTGTACTGTTCTGGTCACCACATTACAGAAAGGATATAATTGCTCAGGAGAGAGTACAGAGGAGATTTACAAGAATGTTGCCAGGGCTCGAAAGTTGCAGCTATGAGGAAAGATTGGATAGGCTAGGGTTGTTTTCCTTAGAACAGAGGAGATTGAGGGGTGACTTAATGGAGGTGTACAAAATTATGAGGGGCCTAGATAGAGTAGACAGGAAGGACCTGTTTCCCCTAGAGGAGAGGTCAATTACCAGGGGCACAGATTTAAGGTGATTGGTAGAAGGATTAGAGGGGACATGAGGAAAAACCTTTTTACCCAGAGGGTAATGGGTGTCTGGAATTCACTGCCAGGAACAGTGGTGGAGGCAGAAACCCTCAATTCTTTTAAAGGTACTTGGACATGCATCTGAAGTGCAATAACCTTAAAGGCTATGGACCAAGTGCTGGAAGGTGGGATTAGATTGGGAAGCTAGCTAGTTTTTTCAGCCGGCACGGACACCTGACTGGCCTCCTTCTGTGTGATAATTTTTCTATGGTTCTATGGTTCAGCCCAAGCCTGAATGTTGTCCAAGTTTTGTTGCATGTGGATATGGACTGCCTCATTATCTGAGGAGTTGCGAATGGCACTGAACTCTACAATCATCAGTGAACATCCCCACTTCTGATCTTAATGTAGAGCACGGTTGTCCAACCTTTTCACATGGTGGGGGGGGGGGGCACATTACAATTTTTTTCTTACATCGGGGGCCGGTGAGACAATTTCGGAAAGACAAAGGCATTAAAAATATAGCTTACTATTAATCAAAACACCAACAAATGTGCATTTTTGTGAAGAAGCTTTAAATGAAAAGATTAATTTATTGACTTACTTTCTTGTCACTATGTTAGACACTGATTTAATGAGATACCTGCCATTTTTTTGCTTGCACAGGTAGTCAATATTTGCCCACACACTTGTAGCGATGCAGAGTATTCTGGATAAACATCCAACTGTCAGGAGCGATCTTGATCACTCTCTTTTCCTTTCACTCTGTCTCCCTGTGTCCCTCTCTGTGTTCCCCCTCTTTGTGTTGTCCTCACTCTCTGTGTACCCCTCTCTCTGTCCTCCTCTTTTTCTCTCTACTCCCTCTCTCTTTCTCTCTGATGCCCCCCCTCTCTCTGTTCCCCCTCTCTCTCTCTTTCTGTTCCCCCTCTCTCTCTTCCCCCTCCCCCTGACAGTTGCATCGAGCGGGAACGCTCAGTACAACATCTTAAGAGTACAACTGGAAACACCACCTGGGTTTGCAGTTGGTTAGTTCTTTTTAAAAACATCACGCTGTCACTTTCACAGCTGACAGCTGCTGACATCAGGAACAGAGGTTTCTGAACTTAGGAAAGATTCGGGGTTTTCCGGCGGGATTTAAAAAAAAGGTTGGAACCCGCTGGAAAACCCCAAATCTGTCCAAAGTTGGGAAAGTGTGTTCCTAATGTCAGCTGTGAAAGTGACAGCACAATGTTTTTTAAAAGTCGGTCTGGAAGAAGAAGCCAATGGGAAATTTCTCATCTCTAAGAATACATTCGTGGACCAGACGAAAACCTTTGGCGGGCTGGATCCTGGCCCGGGGGGAGCGGCGGGCAGTGGGGGGTATGTTGGATAACACTGTGATAGAGGGAAGATCATTGATGTAGCAGTTGAAGATGGTTGGGCCTAAGACACTGCCCTTAGAAACTCCTATAGTAATGCCTTGGGGCTCAAATGATTGGCCTCCAACAAGCACAATCATCTTCCTTTGTGCTAGGTATGAGTCCAGCCAGTGAAGAGCTCTGCCCCCTCCCCGATTCCCTTTGACTTCAATTTTAGTAGGGCTCCTTGATGCCACACACAATTAAATGCTACAATCACGTCAAGGGCAGTCACTCTCAGCTCACCTCTGGAATTCAGCTCTTTTGTCCATGTTTGGACCCAGGTTGTAATGATGTCTGGAGCTAAGTGCACCGGTGGAACTCAAACTGAATATCGGCGAGCAGGTTATTAATAAGTGTGGCTTGATGGCTTTATCAATGACATCTTCCATCAGTTTGCTATGATTAAAAGTAGACTGATGGGGCAGTAATTGGCTGGATTGGATCTGTCCTGGCTTTTATGGACAGGACCTACCCGGGCAATTTCCACTTTTTCAGGTAGATGCCAGTGTTGTAACTGTACTGGAACAGCTTGGCTAAAGGCACAGCTAACTTGGGGCACAAGTTTTCAGCACTATTGCTGGGATGTTGTTGGGGTCTATAGCCTTTGCTGTGCTCAGCCATTTCTTTACCTAATGTGGAGTGAATCAAATTGGCTGAAAACTGCCAAGTGAAAATGACCATGCCAGGAGGAGACCGAGACGGATCGTCCACGTGACACTTCTGGCTGAAGATGGTTGCAGATGCTACATCCTTGTCTTTTGCAGTAATGTACTCTCCTCCTGCATCGTTAAGGATGGGGATGTTCATAGAGTCTCCTCTTCCAGTTAGTTGTTTGATCACCCACCACCATTCATGACTGGATGTGATGGGACTGCAGAGTTTTAATCTGATCCATTGGTTGTGGTATTGCTTAGCTCTGTCCATAGCCCAATGTCTTCTCTGTTTACCATGCAAGTAGTCCTGTGTAGTAGCTTCACCAGATTGGCACTTTCATTTTTAGGTACACTAGGTTCTGCTCCTGGCATGCTCTCCTACACACCTCACAGAACCAGGGTTAATCCCCTGGCTTAATAGTATCAGTAGAGTGAGGGGTAGACTGGGCCATGAGGGTTAATTGTGGTGGATACAATTACAGTGCTGCTGATAGCCCACAATGCCTCATGAATGTCCAATTTTGGGCTGCTAGATCTGTTCTGAATCTATCCCATTTAGCAAGGTGATAGTGCCACACAACATGATGGAGGGTGTCCTCATTGTGAAGATGGGACTTTGTCTCCACAAGGACAGTGAAATAGTTACTCCTACCAATACTGTCATGGATAAATGTAACTGAAACAGGTAGATGGTGAGGATGAGATCAAGTAAATGTTTCCCTTATGTTGGATATCTCACCACCTACTACAAACCTAGTCTGGCAGTTATGTCCTTCAGGACTTGGCCGGCTTGGTCAGTAGTGATGCTACCAAATCACTCTTGGTGATGGACATTGAAATCCCCATCCAGAGTACATTCTGTGCCCTTGCTACCCTCAGTGCTTCTTCCAAAAGGTGTTCAAGATGGAGGAGTACTGATTTACCAACTGAGGAGGGTGGTAGATGGTGGTACAAGAAAGAAAAGAACTTGCAATTATATCGGCTGTTATCACATTGAGTTACTTATTAAACATTGGAAGACACATACCATTGTCTTTAGGTCCTATTACAAACTCTGTACTCTCACCATTGATTCTATTCACCTACCCAGCCACTGTCTTTGATTGAAACCGACTGGACCCTCAACATCCTTTTTGACTCTAAGCTGAATTTCCAACCCAACGTTCTCTCCATCACAAAGACTATCTATTTCCAATGTTACGACCGACCGCTCCAGTCAAAGCCCCCAATCAAAATATACGATTCTGATTGTGGTGGGAGAAATGCACTGTTAATTCAATCCCTTTGCTCCACAGATTGCCTAACATATCATTTAAACTTTTCAAATTAAAGAAAGTCCCAGCCAAATTGTACCATCTATTAAGCCCCGAGTGAGGCTAACCAAACCAGGTGTCTTTAAATCAACAAATTAACTCTTTAATTAGAAGAACTAAATTCTTAAACACTATGAAGCTATGAACAACAACTAAAATAGAAAAAATTAGAGTCCTTGCAAATTTACAGTCCAATATTGCTTGAGGTCCCCACAGAATGTTGCTTGAAGTCCTCACAGTCGTCTGATGCAGAAAAAAGGTTCTTCCACAGTAGAACAGTCTGTAGTCTAACTCCAGCAGTAGGTGATGCTTTCCTTCTCCAGCGAATTCCAACAATTAATTACTTGCAAACACTTTCAATAGTATCAAGCTGACTTTAGAGTTTTTGAAGGATAAAAGATTGTCACAGTCTAACTTCCCTTCCTTCAGTTTAAATTACCAGAGATCTCTGTTTTTGGCTTGACTTTTTTAGAATTTTGAGAGATCATAATTAAACAGACTAAAATCCTATTCCTTCAGTTTAAATGGTTGAGAGCTCTTTTTTCAGGTGTTAAACACCACAATTGTCTGTCTGTGTGTCCTCTGTTTCTGTGTTCTGTTAGAACAAACTGTCTGCAACTAAAAAGCCAGTTCAAAATTAAATTGTAACAAATGTATCGCTTGATACTCACTCCCAGTGGCTGTATTTATGGTAACGAGAATACACCCTTTGAAATGCAGTCTCCAAATGGTTGTTTCTAAGGCAAGGAAAATGCACCTTCCTATAACTCCTGAGGCTTGCTGGTTCTTAAAGCAATACTGATCCTTTGCAAGCCTTAAAGGCAAACCGCATATTCCTGGGGAAAAAAAACTGCAGGACCATGACACCAACTACATAACATTGTCCCTCTTGGTCCGTCTGCTGCCAAAATCCTCATCCACAACTTTATTATCTCCAATCGCATCTACTGCCTTCTTGGCCAGCCTTGCAGCCTCCATAAATTTCACCTCATCTAAAACTCAGCTGTCCCATGTTCTAAACCGCAACAATTCTCTCCCATCCATCACCCCATGCTCGCTGACTTGCATTGGTTCCCAGTCTCCGAATGTCTCCAAATTAAAAGTCTCATGTCCACGTTTAAATCCCTCCATTATCTTGATCCTCTCTGTCTCTGTAATCCTCTCCAAATAAAATCCCCATCCCCAACACTTCATTCTTCTGACTCTGGTCTCATATACATTCCTTCTTCTTTTACCCCACCATTGGCAGCTGCATCTTCAGTCATCTAAGCATTATTCTCTGTATTTCCCTCTCTAATCCCAATTGTCTGTCCGCCTTTTTCTCCTCTTTTAAGATGTTCTTTTGAGTTTGGTAGGGGTCTTGATCAATAATGTAGACAGTTGCCTATTTCACAGCTTCATCAAAGAGAAGTTTCAAGTGCAGATAAAGATGCAGAGACCCAGCCAGATGATGTCCCTGCTGAACTTAAGTTCCAGACAGGAAGACTCTTAAGGCAGTCTCCAATCAATAAGACCTTTACTTAAATGCCTGTTCCACCTCATGCAACATAATTGGTTCCATTGTGCATTTTTGGCACATCATAAAACTCTGAATCACTTGGAGGGAAATCAAGCATCAAAGGGATACTTTCATAACAACTTAACTTATATAATACTCATCAATAATTCTCAAGGCAATTTTCAAATGCGATTGGCACGGAAATGAATAATAGCTTGTATTTATATAGCACCCTTAACTTCTAAAAACTTCCCAAGGTGCTTCACAGAGGCATTATAGAACAAAACATGACACCAAGCTACATAAGGAGATATTAGGGCTGATAACCAAAGGCTTGCTCAAACAGGTAGGATTTAAGGAGTTCCTTAAAGGAGGAAAGCAAGGTAGAGTTGGAGAGATTTAGAGAGGGAATTCCAAGACTTGAGGCCTAGTCAGCTGAAGGTACGCTGCCCTCCCTATCTCTGTAATCCCCTCCAGCCCTACAACCCTCTGAGATATCTGTGTTCCTCTAATTCCAGCCTGTTGAATATTCCCAATTTTAATTGCTCCACCATTGGTGGCGGCGTACCCTCAGCTGACTCGGCTCCAAGTCTTGGAATTCCCTCCCTAAATCTCTCCATCTCTATCTTGCTTTTCTCCTTTAAGGAACTCCTTAAATCCTATCTCTTTGAGCAAGCCTTTGGTTATCAGCCCTAATATCTCCTTATGTGGCTTGGTGTCATGTTTTGTTCTATAATGCCTCTGTGAAGCGCCTTGGGAAATTTTTAAATGTTAAAGGTGCGATATATAAAAAAGCTATTATTCATTTCCCTGCCAATTTCATTTGCAAATGGAAAGATTTGAAAACAAGGATGAGAATTTTAAAATCAAGGTGTTTCTTAACCAGGAGCCAGTATAGGTCAGTGAGCACAGAAGTGATGGACAAACGGGATTTGGTGATGTTTGCGCGGATAGGAAGCCAGGGGTGGGGTGTTGAGAGGAGGGTTCCAGTTATGATTCACTTTGCTCCATATAAAGCACAAAGGGGCTGCTAATCCCATGGCTAGTGTGTCTTGTTCTGAGATTCAGTAAGGCCATGTTTCAGATGCTCAGGCCAAATGAATTTGCTCTTTCTAACACGATCTTGCTTGAGGGGAATTTGCACTTTACTGGCATATGGAGTGTGGTGGACAGGAAATGCACACATTTTTTGCCTGATATTAGCAAACTTCCATTGTGCTGGTATGCTGGGTAAATTAGACCACAGGCAGCAGAATTCTGGATGACCTCAAGTTTACGAAGGAAGGCTTTTCAGGAGAACATGAGATTGGTCAAGTCTGGGGTAAGAAAAGCATGGATGAGGGTTTCAGCAGCAGAAGAGCTGAGGAGGGACTGAGTCGGGTAACATTACAGAGCTGGAAATAGGCAGTCTTAGTCACGCACGAATATGTGGTATGTATATAACAAGCCACAGAAGAGAAATTAGAAGGAATGATCTAAAGTCTGGTTGATGGGCTCTAAGAAGGCTTTTCAAGGGAGAGGAGAAGCAAAGGGTTTAGTGAGGGAGAAATGACCAGAGTCAAAGGACTGAATGGTGTGGTGATTGTATATAAGGCTGCAGGAGGTGGCAGAGATAGGGTGGGTTAAGCTATGAATGCCACAATAAGGAGTTGAATTTAATATGTGGGAAACAGGAGCTGCAGTTGGCCAGCAAAGCTGAGGATGATGCTAAGCAACACATGATACAAGAAACTGCATTTTGAACAAATTGTAGCTTGTGAAGGGTGAAGAATTGGAGGCCAGGAAAGGGGGCAAGTAATGAAATAATAAAGTCTAGAGCTGATAAAACCATGGATAAGGGTTCCATCTCCATTTCTCTACTGTCTATAGTATATAGACATATAGTAAATATGTCACTCACTTGCTCTCTGAGCATAGACTTTACAAAGAGATGCACTTGCTGTAGCTTCAATCTAGCCTAGCTTTCCTAAAATGCTGGCACTAAAATTTAAAACATAATTGCTTGTCTGCAAAATCTGAAATATTACATAAGAATTTAAGAAATAGGAGCGGGAGTAGACCATATGGCCCGTCAAGCCTGCTTTGTCATTCAATATTATCATGGCTGATCTTGGGCTTCAGCTCCACTGTCCTGCCCACTCCCCATATCCCTTGATTCCCTGAGAGACCAAAAATCTGTCTATCTCAGTCTTAAATATATTTAATGATAGTGCATTCACAACCATCTGGGTGGAGAATTCCAAAGATTCACAACCCTTTGAGTGAAGAAATTTCTCCTCATCTCAGTCCGAAATGATCAGCCCCTTTATCCTGAAATGTCATGGGTGACTTCAACTTCCCTAATATTGATTGGAACCTCCTTAGTCCAAATAGTTTGGATGGAGCAGTTTTTGTCAGGTGTGTCCAGGAAGGTTTCCTGACTCAATATGTAGATAGGCCGACTAGAGGGGAGACTATGTTGGACTTGGTGCTTGGCAACGAACCAGGCCAGGTGGCAGATCTCTCGGTGGGAGAGCATTTCGGTGATAGTGATCACAACTCCCTGACCTTTACTATAGTCATGGAGAGGGACAGGAGCAGATGGGATGGGAAAATATTTAATTGGGGGAGGTGGAATTACAATGCTATTAGCCAGGAACTGGGGAGCATAAATTGGGAACAGATGTTCTCAGGGAAATGCACGACAGAAATGTGGAGGTTGTTTAGGGAGCACTTGCTGCGACTGCTGGATAGGTTTGTCCCGATGAGGCAGGGAAAGGATGGTAGGGTGAAGGAACCTTGGATGACAAGAGATGTGGAACAGCTAGTCAAGAGGAAGAAGGAAGCTTACTTAAGGTTGAGGAAGCAAGGATCAGACAGGGCTCTAGAGGGTTACAAGGTAGCCAGGAAGGAACTGAAGAATGGACTTAGGAGAGCTAGAAGGGGACATGAAAAAGTCTTGGGTAGGATTAAGGAAAATCCCAAGGCGTTCTACACTTATGTGAGGAACAAGAGGATGGCCAGAGTGAGGGTAGGGCCGATCAGGGATAGTGGAGGGAAATTGTGCCTGGAGTCGGAGGAGGTAGGGGAGGTCCTAAATGAATACTTTGCTTCAGTATTCACTAGTGAGAGGGACCTGGTCGTTTGTGAGGACAGCGTGGAACAGGCTGATATGCTCGAACAGGTTGAGGTTAAGAGGGAGGATGTGCTGGAAATTTTGAATGATATGAGGACAGATAAGCCCCCGGGGCCAGACGGGATATACCCAAGGATATTACGGGAAGCGAGGGTAGAGATTGCTGCGCCTTTGGCGATGATCTTTGTGTTTTCACTGTCCACTGGAGTAGTACCAGATGATTGGAGGGTGGCAAATGTTGTTCCCTTGTTCAGGAAAGGGAATAGGGATAACCCTGGGAATTATAGACCAGTCAGTCTTACGTCGGTAGTGGGCAAATTATTGGAGAGGATTCTGAGAGACAGGATTTATGATTATTTGGAAAAGCATGGTTTGATTTGAGACAGTCAGCATGGCTTTGTGAGGGGCAGGTCATGCCTCACAAGCCTTATTGAATTCTTTGAAGATGTGACAAAACACATTGATGAAGGAAGAGCAGTGGATGTGGTGTATATGGATTTTAGCAAGGCGTTTGATAAGGTTCCCCATGGTAGGCTCATTCAGAAAGTAAGGAGGCATGGGATTCAGGGAATGTTGGCTGTCTGGATACAAAATTGGCTAGCCCATAGAAGTCAGAGGGTGGTAGTAGACGGAAAGTATTCAGCATGGAGCTCGGTGACCAGTGGTGTTCCACAAGGATCTGTTCTGGGACCTCTGCTCTTTGTGATTTTTATAAATGACTTGGATGAGGAAGTGGAAGGCTGGTTTAGCAAGTTTGCCGATCACATGAAGGTTGCTGGAGTTGTGAATAGTGTGGAAGGCTGTTGTAGGTTGCAACGGGACAGTGACAGGATGCAGAGCTGGGCTGAGAAGTGGCAGATGGAGTTCAACCTGGAAAAGTGTGAAGTGATTCATTTTGGAAGGTCAAATTTGAATGTGGAATACAGGCTTAAAGACAGGATTCTTGGTAGTGTGGAGGAACAGAGGGATCTTGGGGTCCATGACCATAGATCGCTCAAAGTTGCCACCCAAGTTGATAGGGTTGTTAAGAAGGCGTATGGTGTGTTGGCTTTCATTAACAGGGGGATTGAGTTTAAGAGCCGCGAGGTAATGCTGCAGCTCTATAAGGCCCTGGTTCGACCACACTTGGAATATTGTGTTCAGTTCTGGTCGCCTCATTATAGGAAGGATGTGGAAGTTTTAGAGAGGGTGCAGAGGAGATTTACCAGGATGCTGCCTGGACTGGAGGGCATGTCCTATGAAGAAAGATTGAGGGAGCTAGGGCTTTTCTCATTGGAGCGAAGAAGGATTAGAGGGGTACAAGATGATGAGAGGCATAGATAGAGTGGATAGTCAGAGACTTTTTCCCAGGGTGGAAAGGGCTATCACCAGGGGGCATAATTTTAAGGTGATTGGAGGAAGGTTTCGGGGAGATGTCAGAGGTAGGTTCTTTACACAGAGAGTGGTGGGTGCGTGGAATGTGCTGCCAGCGGTGGTAGTAGAAGCAGATACATTAGGGGCATTTAAGCGACTCTTGGATAGGTACATAGATGATAGTAGAATGAAGGGTAGGTAGTTAGTTTGATCTTAGAGTAGGTTAAAGGTTCGGCACACCATCGTGGGCCGAAGGGGCTGTACTGTGCTGTACTGTTCTATGTTCTATGTTCTATGAAATTGTGCCCCCTTGTTCTAGATTCCCCAGCCAGGAGAAAAAACATCTCAGTATCTACCCTGTGTTATGAAAGTGCTTCGATTTTTAAATTTTTTTTAGAACTCATGGTTGAAGATTGTGGAGATGGATTAATTTGAGACTGAAGTGATTCCATAGATGCTGGACTTTGTTTTTCTTTAAAAAAAAAGGCCATTGGAAGAACTTGAGCTTTCTGTTTAAAAAACATTTACTGGATGTCACATGTCTTTAGCAAAGTAAACAGCAGGTGCCTTCTGACAATGGGAGTTGTTTATGGGGAAGTGATATGTCAAGATTTATGGGGTCAAGCGTGGGTTTCATTTTTGCGTACTGGTTTTTGAGTCAGTTGGAGGTCAGCCTGCTAAAAGAGAAGACCAGTTCGTCTTTTCTACACCTCTGAGAAACCCCGAGAATCAAGTGTAAGAAATAGGAGAAATGCTGCTTCAGTTTCTCTGAGAAACTTCTGGAAGACTTCCTCTTGACATCTCCTGAACTGCTTCTGAAAAGATCCCAGTGACTCGTCTGTGTGTACTTGGCTGCCAGACTGTATGACATCTGGAACATAACATATCTTATCCTTTTTCTTCAAGAATTAACAAGTACTTTGGCCAAAATATCTTTATTTTTCCTTTAACCAGCGGGTGCGTTGGGTATTTAGAAGGAAAATATATATTTTTTCCTGTCATATTCCACACTGTGTTGAAGTTTTGCATCTTTATTGATGAAGTCTTGTTTTATAATAAATTAATCCTTTTTTTGTTTATTAAAGAAACCTGGTTGGTGGATTTTATTCTGAAATACAAAATAGAGTATATACCTGGGCATAATTGGGTGATTGTGAGGGCTCTTCGGCATTGAGCTGACCACTGGGAGCAATGGCCGGCTCTTAAAATCCAGCCTATTGATATCTGAATGTGATTGTCGAAATAATTTGAATGAACAGGACTATCAAATTATATACGCCTTTGAAATTCAACCTTGAGGAATCCCTCAGGACTAGGCTGTCTGCATCGATCTGATGGTTTTCCTGTTGAGAAATACTTTCCTTGAGTCAGAGTCATTTATGGCACAGAAGGAGGCCATTCGGCCCATCGGGTCCATGTCAGCTCTTCACGGAGCTATCCTGTCAGTCCCACTCCGTGGCTCGATCCCCGTAGCCCTGCAAGTCTATTTCTCTCAGGTGGCCATCCAACTTCCTCTTGAAGTCGTTGATCATCTCCACTTCCACCACGCTTGTGGGCATCGAGTTCCAGGTCATTATCACCCACTGTGTGGAAAAAGTGCTTCCTCATATTTCCCCTGCATCTTTTGCCCAAACCTTACAATCTGTGTCCCCTAGTCCGAGTATTATTTGTTAATGGGAACAGTTTTTCCTTGTCTAACTTACCTAAGCCTGTCATAATCTTGTACAGTTCTATTAAAAGCTTCCCACAATCTCCTTTGTTCTAAGGAGAACTCACCCAGCTTTTCCCACCAAACCTTGTAACTAAAATTCTCCATCCATGGAATCATTCTGGTAAATCTCCTCTGCACCCTCTCAAGGATCTTCACATCCTTCCTGAAGCGTGGTGATCAAAATTGGATGTAATACTCCAGTTGGAGCCTAACCAGAACTTTATAAAAGGTTCAGAATAACCTCCGTGCTTTTGTACTCAATGCCTCTATTTATGAAGCCCAAGATCCCATATGCTTTCCTAACCACTCTCTCAATATTTCCTGCCACATTCAAAGATCTATTCACATGCACCTCCAGGTCCCTCTGTTCCTGCATACTCTTTAGAACTGTGCAATTACGTATATATTGCCTCTCCCTATTTCTTCCACTGCTCTGTCCAGACTGGACAAGAGAGTGTGGGAAACTGCCGCGCTGACACAGAACACAAAAGTCTGAGTGTATCAAGCCTGTGTCCTCAGTACCTTGCTCTATGGCAGCGAGGCCTGGACAACGTATGTCAGCCAAGAGCGATGTCTCAATTCATTCCATCTTCGCTGCCTCCGGAGAATACTTGGCATCAGGTGGCAGGACTGTATCTCCAACACAGAAGTCCTTGAGGCGGTCAACATCCCCAGCTTATACACACTACTGAGTCAGCGGCGCTTGAGCTGGCTTGGCCATGTGAGCCGCATGGAAGATGGCAGGATCCCCAAAGACACATTGTACAGCGAGCTCGCCACTGGTATCAGACCCACCGGCCGTCCATGTCTCCGCTTTAAAGACGTCTGCAAACGCGACATGAAATCCTGTGACATTGATCACAAGTTGTGGGAGTCAGATGCCAGCATTCGCCAGAGCTGGTGGGCAGCCATAAAGTCGGGGCTAAAGTGTGGCGAGTCGAAGAGACTTAGCAGTTGGCAGGAAAAAAGACAGAAGCACAAGGGGAGAGCCAACTGTGTAACAGCCCCGACAAACAAATTTTTCTGCAGCACCTGTGGAAGAGCCTGTCACTCTAGAATTGGCCTTTATAGCCACTCCAGGCGCTGCTCCACACACCACTGACCACCTCCAGACGCTTACCCATTGTCGCTCGAGATAAGGAGGCCAAAGAAGATTTCTTTTGCAAAATGCATCACATCATACTTGTCAGTATTAAACTCCATCTGTCACCTCTCTGCCTATTCTGCTAGCCTAAGTCCTGTTGCAGATGGTTCATATCATCCTCACTGTTTGGTATCCTCCGCAAATTTTGAGATTCTATTCTGTATTCCAAGATCCAAGTCATTTATATGTAGTGTTACGACCAGGTGAGGGAGGGGTCTTAGGCTCCCCTTTCGCCCCTTTTCTGGTTTGACCGCAACAGGGTTTATCCTTTTTTAAAAAAAAAAGTGATTGAACTTACCTCTTCAGTGAACATGTGCTCTTGTTCCTCTAATATAATTGTAAATGAACCAAACAGGTTTTCTTGAGTTTAAACAAGAAAGATGTAAATTTATTATCCTTATCACGCTAAACCAGTTAAAATTATTAAAATATGCTACACATCCATGCCCACATACACACACACACACACATAGATTGCAGAAGGAAATAGAGTTGGGTGGTTGGGATAGAGTCTAATGGAATTTAAATACGGTTCAGTAGTTCCAGAGTTCTTAGTTGAAATAGTAGTCCTGAAATCCTCACTGAGCCATGTGCACGGTTGCAGACTTGCTTGTATCCTGGTTGTTGGTTGTAGGAGTCTGTAGACTTGGCTGTGCCAGCTGTAGCTGAGGCTTTTCTGGATCTCTACTGGAGAGAGGGAGATCTCTTCCCTTGCTCGCTTCCAGTTACAGTCTGCTTTCTCAGTCACAACTCTCAATCTCCCAGTGTTGTACAAAGAGTCACATGACATGACCACCACTGTGTTTTAATGATAATCTTTTGGAATTTTGTGAAATTCAAGGGTCTCTCCTCATACTGTCCAGACATACTCGGGGGGCGGGGGGGGGGGGGGGGGGCGGGCAGGCTCTTTCAAAGTCAATGGGTGTCGATGGCTCTTGACCACATTGATGAGGCTATCGCCAGTAATTGAATCAGAGAACACCCCATTGTTCTGGCTAGGTTGAGTCAATCATGTTTGTCTCCAGTCTAATCCTTTGGTGTTTCAAATGCAAATATTCATGCCCATTCTGGCTGCTGGTTGTTCTTTTTAAAAAAAAAGTTATTTGTAACAATTTCCAGTAAACGCCTCAGGCAAAGTTCCAATCAATGACATTAATATTTCCCATTTGGCATGTGGGGTTTTCATAACAACAAAAAAGCAGTGGTCCCAACACTGACCCTTGGGGAACACCACTGACTACCATTCTTCAGTCTGAAAAGCAACCATTTACTACGACTCCGCTGTTTTCCATTTATGGGTTAATCCTATTTCTAGTTAACAATGCAAATATTTAAAAAATCAGTAACACTTCTGAATTAAATCTAGTATTGTCATAGATTTTGACACCTTGAGTGAAGTGGAAAAGTCACAAATGTTATTTTTAACTTGATAAATTCATAGACTGTTGCAGCACAGAAACAGTCTTACTTTTTACGCTTACTAACACTCACTCAAAGTTAGCTTGGTGTTTCTGCATGTTTTCCGCCCAAATAAGAGCTTAATGTGGGTGGCCCCAAGCCAAATTGAGCAAAATTTCGCGGAATTTTAAGCGTAAGTGAATCACGGCCAGGACTACATTACGTCCAAGTATCCGACATCAACGTTCACGGGAAGAAACCAGCCCACCGCACCGTTTGGCGAAATAACACCAAACAACATAATATAGGCATTCCGAAGTGCTATTTCTCGCACGCTGATTTTCACACTGTGTGGGCTATTTTAACCAAGATGCTACTATTTAGTTAAGACAGCGCACCTTCACCAGTGAGATAAACGATGCGCTCCCTGCAAATTTAAGCCTCTTTATGTGAATTGTAACATTTAGCAAGCCAATAAAAGTTAATACTTTCTGACTAAGTCCTTATGCCTTTGCAAATACATAAAAATTTTTAGAACGTTCTTTCAACGACAGAAGAAAAAAGGAACATGAACTAGAAATTTTCCGCAATAGGTCGGACAGATCTAGCTGCACGAAGTTACTTTGCGATGAGCTTGAGCGGATTAGAGCCACAGCACGCGCCCACCGCTCACACTAACGTGATAGCTGACACTGCCTTCGCGCTCCTTCTATTGGCTATCAGGGACACAGATGGGACAGTGCAATCTCAGGAGCCAAGCACTCTGAGTGGTCAACGCGCACGTCAATCAGAGCGAGCCTGCTATCAGGTTCGGATAACTTGCCATCGTCGGTGCTCGAGCGTCTTAACGGTACTGCAACGAACTGGGGGAATATAGAGAAAGAGGGGGCTGTAATTATAACAAACAATTCCTGATCGGTGTACACTCGAGGTAAGAGCGGTGTGAGAGTGTGTGTTAGAAGCGAGTCAGGCGAATCGGTGAAGTTTCCGCTGGTCAGTATTTGGCGGCGATCAGCCGGATGGTGGGGAGCCGCCGCTCGGTTTGTAATAAATACAACGCAGTCATCGGCGACGGCAGCAGCTGGCAGCCCCGTGAAAACTAAAGGCGGGGAGAAACGAGCGCTCTAGTTGTATGTAAACGGCTTGCTAGTGACCGTGCAAGGTAGAGGCTCTTTTTATCCGATGTTGCGGTTTTTGGTCATTGTTATGCGGGGTGAGTGAGGACAGCGGCGGTCGGTGGTTTCCCCTCCCTGTCCCGACAGGACAGCTCCTCCAGGGGGAAATGAAACCGTCCGCTTCACTCCTGATCTGAGGGGGTTTAATTTGCAATACGTTTGTTTAATTGGTTAGCACGTTATTCTATAATAACCTGGCGGTTCCGATTTTGTCGCATCGATTTTAAGCGTTACTGTCAATACAAACATGTTCGCGAGACATAAATGCGCATCGTTACTATATTGTGCACCAGAGTAAAGATCACATTTTGAAAGTTACCTATAACTTTTTTTTCCAAAACCCTTCGAACGGAAATCTAATGTTTTTAGTCGCAGTCATTTAATAAATGCCAAGGAGCATAGTTTGCACGAATAAGGATAAACCGGCACTGAGGCATACACGTGTTGAATGATGACCAATCCATTGTAAAGCAAGGCAAAATACATAAAATAATTGTAGCGTTTTCAAACTTGTTTTATATGGAGGACCCATATAAATACGGACAATGTTGGTTTGCGACTCCCTGGTTGACGCCTGCATGACCATTTAATGGAAAACAGTGCCAATATTGCAGAAAAAAGATATTTTTATTGCTCTACAGCGACAGAAATAATGGGTTTGTAAGTCAGCAAATACAGAAATCTGATAGCAGATGGACAGAAATTTGAAAACCTTTTGGATTGCCCAGGGCCATGGGACCCTAGTTTAAAAAAAATGATATATTAAGCCCTGTAGATGCAATTCGAAGGATTAGTTGCAACCCTCTTCCACATATTACCTTTGTCAGATATATTAGTAATTTGATTACAGTTTCATATAATCACTGATGTGGCATCTTTGACTTGGGCAACAGTTTGAACTAGTTAATAACAAAATAGTATTAAATTAAGTTAAATATGTTGTAAAGTATCATAAAGCAGAATGTTTCTTATATTTCTGGTAAATGGTATGAAAGTCTAAACCATTGGTAAACCAGGGTGGCGCAGTGGCTAGCACCGCAGCCTCTCAGCTCCAGCGACCTGGGTACTGCCTGTGCGTAGTTTGCAAGTTCTCCCTGTGACGGCGTGGGTTTCCTCCAAGTGCTCCGGTTTCCTCCCACATGCCAAAGACCTGCGGATTGATAGGTAAATTGGCCAATGTAAAAAAAATTGCCCCAGTGTAGGTAGGTGGTAGGAGAATTGAGGGAAGGTGAGGATGTGAGGGAAAATGGGATTAATGTAGAATTAGTATAAATGGGTAGTTGATTGTCGGCGCGGACTCGTTGGGCTGAAGGGCCTATTTTGGTGCTGTATCTCTCTACGACTATGACTCTATTGGTATAGAATTGCTACCTTACCATTGGGATTTTAAAAGTACAATTTGTTCTGGCTGCTGCAGTGCATTGTGAAGATTCTCCACAACCAACCACAGCAGAGACCTTTTGAAGGTCTTGTATTTGTGATGAGAATTGCTTTCCTGCTGCTCATAATGATAGAATCCACCCCAAGGATTAGATTATGAGGAGAGATTACATAGACTAGGTTGGTATTCTGTGGAAGGCTAGATGTCATAACCTTAAGATCAGACCCAGGCCATTCAGGAGAGAAATTAGGAAACATTTCTTCACGCAAAGGATGGTAGAAGTGTTAAACTCTATGTCACTAGAAGCTGTACATGCTAGTTCAATTAATTTAAAATCTGAGATGGATTTATTTTGCTAGACAAGGGTGTAAAAAGGTTATGGAACTAAGGTAGGTGGATGGAGTTAAGATACAGATCAGCTATGATCTCGTTGAATGGTAGAACAGTTTCGAGGGGCTGAATGGTCTTCTCATGCTCCTACAAGCACATCCCTCAAATTTTGTATACCAAATTAATATTTTATGCAGTAGTTTTTTTTTCTATTGCAATAATCATGGTCTGTCTTGTCAGCTCAATGGTTTTGGACTTGTGTTTGTAATTCCAAAATTGGCTCATGAATTGTCCTACATAAACTGGCTCAATTAAATAACACAGCTTGACAATCAGCATGAATAAATGACAGCATTGAATACCATTTAACTCTAAGCTCACTTCAGAGACCAAGGTTTGGACTGCATACAATTCAGTGTACTACAGAAACCGTAGGAGTATTGACAGGCAGAGAGATCTGGGCGTACAGGTCCACAGGTCACTGAAAGTGGCAATGCAGGTGGATAAGGTAGTCAAGAAGGCATACGGCATGCTTGCCTTCATCGGTCGGGGCATAGAGTATAAAAATTGGAAAGTTATGCTGCAGCTGTACAGAACTTTAGTTAGGCCACACTTAGAATATTGCGTGCAATTCTGGTCACCACACTACCAGAAGGATGTGGCGGCTTTGGAGAGGGTACAGAAGAGGTTTACCAGGACGTTGCCTGGTCTGGAGGGCATTAGCTATGAGGAGAGGTTGGAAAAACTCGGATTGTTTTCACCGGAACGACGGAGGTGGAGGGGCGACATGATAGAGGTTTACAAAGTTATGAGCGGCATGGACAGAGTGGATAGTCAGAAGCTTTTTCCCAGGGTGGAAGAGTCAGTTACTAGGGGACATAGGTTTAAGGTGGGAGGGGCAAAGTTTAGAGGGGATGTGCGAGGCAAGTTCTTTACACAGAGGGTGGTGAGTGCCTGGAACATGTTGCCGGGGGAGGTGGTAGAAGCAGGTACGATAGCGACGTTTAAGAGGCATCTTGACAAATACATGAATAGGATGGGAATAGAGGGATACGGTCCCCAGAGGTGCAGAAGGTTTTAGTTTCGGCAGGCATCAAGATTGGCGCAGGCTTGGAGGGCCGAATGGCCTGTTCCTGTGCTATAGTGTTCTTTGTTCTTTGTTAAGCAAAGCTTTCTTTAATTTCATTGCCCACATTAGAGTTGGTGCCATAAAAAGGTTTGATACCAGTGTTTACAGTAATAGAGCTCCAAAAACATACTTATTCATTTCATAGATCAACACTATCTAGATGATAAAACGCACAAGAACAGCAACAAAAAATTGTATTTATATAACGACTTTAACATAACAAAATGTCCCAAGGTGCTTAACAGAGGCATTATAAAACAAAATATGATGCTGAGACACATGAGATATTGGGGCAGATGACCAAAAGCTTGATCAAAGACGTAGAATTTATGGAGGAAAGCAAGCTAGAGAGGCGTAGAGGTTTAGGGAGGGAATTCGAGAGCTTAGGGTCTAGGCAGCTGAAGGCACGGACACCAATGGTGGAGTGATTAAAATCAGGGATGCTCAAGAGGCTAGAATTAGAGGAACACAGATATCTTGAAGAGTTGAAGGGCTGGAGGAGATTAGAGAAAGAGAGGTGCCGGGCGATGGAGGATTTTGAAAGTAAGGATGAGAATTTTAAAATCAAGGTGTTTAACTGGGAGCCAGTGTAAGACAGCAAGCATGGGTGATGGGTGAACATCATTTCAGATTTAAATACCAGTAGCAGAGTTTTGGATGACCTCAAGTTTATGGAGGATAGAATGTGGAAGGCCAGCCAGCAGTGCATTAGAATAGTCAAGTCTGGAGGTAACAAAGGCATGTATGAGGGTTTTAGCAGCAGGTGCGCTGAGGCAGGGGCAGAGACTTAGGAGGTGGAAATAACCAGTCTTAGTGTCGACATGGATATGTGGTTGAAAACTCATCTTGAGATCACCAGAGATTGTGAACAGTCTGGTTCAGCATTAGACAGCTGTTAGGTAGAGGGATGGAGTTGGTAGCAGGTACTGAAGGCTTCAGTTTTCCCAAAATGTAATTGGAGGAAATTTCTGCTCATCCAGTACTGGATGTCGGATAAGCAGTCTGACAATTCAGAGACATTGGAGGGGTTGAGAGAGGTGGTGGTGAGGTAGAACGGGGTGTCGTCAGCGTACATGTGGAAACTGTGAAATGTGTTTTCAGATGGTGTTGCTGAGGGACAACATGTGAGAAATATGAGGTATCCAAGGGTGGATCCTTGGGGGGGACCAGAGATAAATTTGAGGGACTGGAAAGAGAAGCCATTGGTGATTCTCCGGCTACGATATTCTAGATAAGCATGGAACCAGGTCAGTCCCATCCAGAAGGACAGTGGTGGAGCGGTTATGGAAGAGAATGGCGTGATCAACTGTGTCAAAGGCTGCAGATAGAGTCATAGAGTCGTACAGATTAGAAACAGGCCCTTTGGCCCACCGTGTCCATGCCGACCATAATGCCTATCTATACTAATCCCACCTGCCTGCATTAATTCCATATCCCTCTCTGCCTTGCTCATTCAAGTACTTGTCCAGATGCCTCTTAAATGTTGCTACTGTTCCTGCCTCCACTACCTCCTCAGGCAGCTCATTCCAGATACCCACTATTCTTTGTGTGAAAGATTTACTCCTTTGATCCCCTTTAAACCTCCTCCCTCTTGCCTTAAATCTATGCCCTCTAGTTTTAGTCACCCCTACCATGGGAAACAGACTCTGGCTATCTACCCTATCTATGCCTCTCATAATTTTATATACCTCTATCATGTCCCCTCTCAGCCTCCTTCGCTCCAGGTTAAGATAGGTTAAGAAGGACGAGGAGGGATAGTTTACCTTTGTCAGAGTCGCATAGGATGCCATTTGTGACTTGGAAGAGAGCTGTTTTGGTACTGTGGCAGGGGGAGGGGGGGGCGATGGGAAACCTGATTGGAGAGGTTCAAACATGGAGTTTGGGAAAGATGGGCATGAATTTTGGAGATGGCAACATGTTCAAGGACTTTGGAGAGGAAAGGGAGGTTGCAGATGGGACAGTAGTTTGCAAGGATGGAGGGGTCAAAGATTGGCTTTTTTGATGAGGGGTGATGGTGGATTTGAAGGAGAGAGGGTCAGAACCTGAGAAGAGAGAACTGTTAACAATGTTAGCTAACGTGGAAGCCAAGAAGGGAAGTTGGGTGGTCAGTAGTTTAGTGAGATAGGGTCAAGAGAGCAGGAGGTGGGTCTCATGAACAAGATGAGCTTGGAGAGGACACGAGGGGAGATAGGAGAGAAACAAGTTCACAGGTAGGGCATAGAGATTTGACTTTAAATTCAGTTTTCAGAAGCACGTGTTGAGTTCAACTTAATACAGTATAACAGAATTACAATATTTAGCCTTAGATGGTTTCAATTTAAAATGTAAGATTAATTCAGTTTCCAAGATCATAGTGCATTTTTGGTAGGGTTGGCTTTTGTAGTCTTTACGTAATTTGTGGTGTACAAGGTACATGCAAATACTCTCTTCTTTTTCCTCTTGACTAAGGTAGACAGTGCCCTTGACTAAGTCTGTTCCATTTCCTTAACATTTGCACTCACCCCATCTCTGCCCTCATGAATTGCGATTGGGCCCCCCTTGTCCTCACCTACCCCAACAACCTCTGCATTTGACAGATCATCTTCTATCACTTCCAACCACTAAACACATCTTATCCATCTGCTTTTGGCATTCAGAAGGGACCAATCCCTCCCTGGCACCCTGGTCTACTTTTCCATCACCCCAACACCTACTGTCTTTCCCCTGGCACCTTCCCACGTGAGTGCATTCACCACCTCCCACACCATTCAAGACGCCAAGCATTCCTTCCAGGTGAGAAAGCAATGTATTTGTACTTCCTCCTTAGTATTTACTACTTATTGAGGAGATCAAATGTGAGTTAGGTGATCACTTTACTGAATGCCTCCATTTTGTCTGCAAGTATGACCCTGAGATCCCTCTTGCTTACCAATCTAATTGCACGACCAACTACCACACTGACTTCTCTGTCGTTGGCCATTTATACTGTATCCGTGAAGTTCAGTGCAATCTTTCTACTAGGTAATATGCAGCCATCTGATCCCAACATTGACTATAACAAGGTTCTGGTAATGTAATGAGGATGTACCGGCGCTTCCAGGAATGGGGGAGGGAGTAGATTGCTACTTTGGATGTGAATCCCTATCCATACTCTGCCAATGAGATGGTCTGCACTCCTGCTCTTTACCTGCATTTTTCTTCCGCCTGACTCCTCAGCCATTGGAGCCTGCTCTGATTTTCCTATATTACTTGCTTTTCTCTCCACTTAGCTATCCTGCTTTAACTATTCACGCATTTTTTAGGTCTTGTGTATATCATTTATTTCTCTTAACATGCCTCTTTTTGTCTTACACTATTATGTAATGCTGTCCTTCCCAGGTGCTTTTCCGCTGGCGAGAGAATCAGTGGCATCACTGAGTTCCGATTTGGTTGGCTGTATGTCCAGCTCATCCATGACTGGTAGAGGCTGGGCTGCATTGAGGGCAGTCTCAGTGACAACATTCTCCCTGGAGTACAGTTCTAGGTAGTGCGGCTTTGACCACCTACGGCAAAAGTGCGAAGAGAAATGCAGACTGGTTTCAATCTCATAATGAAGAGCTGGAACCTGTCATCGCCGCTAAGCGCATTGCACTGTTGAACGACAAGAAAGCCCCCAGCGATTTAACATCCGCAGCATTTAAAGCAGCCAGAAGCACTGCACAAAGAACAGCCAGGCGCTGCGCAAACGACTACTGGCAACACCTATGCAGTCATATTCAGCTGGCCTCAGACACCGGAAACATCAGAGGAATGTATGATGGCATTAAGAGAGCTCTTGGGCCAACCATCAAGAAGATCGCCCCCCTCAAATCTAAATCAGGGGACATAATCACTGACCAACGCAAACAAATGGACCGCTGGGTTGAGCACTACCTAGAACTGTACTCCAGGGAGAATGTTGTCACTGAGACTGCCCTCAATGCAGCCCAGCTTCTACCAGTCATGGATAAGCTGGACATACAGCCAACCAAATCGAAACTCAGTGATGCCATTGATTCTCTAGCCAGCGGAAAAGCCCCTGGGAAGGACAGCATTACCCCTGAAATAATCAAGAGTGCCAAGCCTGCTATACTCTCAGCACTACATGAACTGCTATGCCTGTGCTGGGACGAGCGAGCAGTACCCCAGGACATGCGCGATGCCAATATCATCACCCTCTATAAAAACAAAGGTGACCGCGGTGACTGCAACAACTACCGTGGAATCTCCCTGCTCAGCATAGTGTGGAAAGTCTTTGCTCGAGTCGCTCTAAACAGGCTCCAGAAGCTGGCCGAGCGCGTCTACCCTGAGGCACAGTGTGGCTTTCGTGCAGAGAGATCGACCATTGACATGCTGTTCTCCCTTCGTCAGATACAGGAGAAATGCCGTGAACAACAGATGCCCCTCTACATTGCTTTCATTGATCTCACCAAAGCCTTTGACCTCGTCAGCAGACGTGGTCTCTTCAGACTACTAGAAACGATTGGATGCCCACCAAAGCTACTAAGTATCATCACCTCATTCCATGACAATATGAAAGGCACAATTCAACATGGTGGCTCCTCATCAGAGCCCTTTCCTATCCTGAGTGGCGTGAAACAGGGCTGTGTTCTCGCACCCACACTTTTTGGGATTTTCTTCTCCCTGCTGCTTTCACATGCGTTCAAGTCCTCTGAAGAAGGAATTTTCCTCCACACAAGATCAGGGGGCAGGTTGTTCAACCTTGCCCGTCTAAGAGCGAAGTCCAAAGTACGGAAAGTCCTCATCAGTGAACTCCTCTTTGCTGACGATGCTGCTTTAACATCTCACACTGAAGAGTGCCTGCAGAGTCTCATCGACAGGTTTGCGGCTGCCTGCAATGAATTTGGCCTAACCATCAGCCTCAAGAAAACGAACATCATGGGGCAGGACGTCAGAAATGCTCCATCCATCAATATTGGCGACCACGCTCTGGAAGTGGTTCAAGAGCTCACCTACCTAGGCTCAACTATCACCAGTAACCTGTCTCTAGATGCAGAAATCAACAAGCGCATGGGAAAGGCTTCCACTGCTATGTCCAGACTGGCCAAGAGAGTGTGGGAAAATGGCGCACTGACACGGAACACAAAAGTCCGAGTGTATCAGGCCTGTGTCCTCAGTACCTTGCTCTATGGCAGCGAGGCCTGGACAACGTATGTCAGCCAAGAGCGACGTCTCAATTCATTCCATCTTCGCTGCCTCCAGAGAATACTTGGCATCAGGTGGCAGGACCATATCTCCAACACAGAAGTCCTCGAGGCGGCCAACATCCCCAGCTTATACACACTACTGAGTCAGCGGCGCTTGAGATGGCTTGGCCATGTGAGCCGCATGGAAGATGGCAGGATCCCCAAAGACACATTGTACAGCGAGCTCGCCACTGGTATCAGACCCACCAGCTGTCCATGTCTCCGCTTTAAAGACATCTGCAAACGCGACATGAAATCGTGTGACATTGATCACAAGTCGTGGGAGTCAGTTGCCAGCGTTCGCCAGAGCTGGCGGGCAGCCATAAAGTCGGGGCTAAAGTGTGGCGAGTCGAAGAGACTTAGTAGTTGGCAGGAAAAAAGACAGAGGCGCAAGGGGAGAGCCAACTGTGTAACAGCCCCGACCAACAATTTTATCTGCAGCACCTGTGGAAAAGTCTGTCACTCTAGAATTGGCCTTTATAGCCACTTCAGGCGCTGCTTCACAAACCACTGACCACCTCCAGGCGCTTATCCATTGTCTCTCGAGATAAGGAGGCCAAAGAGATTATTCACTTCTGTCATCTCCTGTTCTCCCCCTAATCATTTTACAGGTCATTCTTTTTGTGGATGTGGTTTTACCCCACCTTTCCCTTCCTATATTCCATTTCAGCTGTTCATCTGTTCTAAGTTCCAATAGTACTTGAAATGATAACCTTTTCCTTTCTGCAAAGGTTCTGCCTGTTTAGATTTTCCAGCATTTTCTGTTTTTGTTTCAGATTTCCAGCATCTGCAGTATTTTGCTTTTAGTACTTTCTTTTCCAATCGGTCTTGCCAGGTAGCACTATTAGGCTCCCAATGGTAACTATCATTTGGGTGATATCCTAAAAACATACAGTCTCTTTCATTAGGAAACTAGTGAATCGCTATGTCAAAAGGAGTCTGTCCTCTATTGTGTGTTGATTCAATCCTTTGTTTTCATTAAGTTGCAACTCACTGGCAAATGTCGTCTTTCACTAATGTCTAACACATTAACAGAGCAGGAAACATGATGTGTCCATAATAAATGGGTCCTATTTTGCATGGGCTGGTAGTTCATGTAATTGGAATAAAATAAAAATATTCAACCATCTTCAAAAGGTAGTCTCCATTACTCATGCTGTTCAAAGAACCTGACTGGTAAATGTTGAGGATACTAACAAAAATAAATGTGAATTTCTTAGAAAATTGGTGTGCTGTATCATCTGTTCTTTATATGGAGGACAGCACAAAAACACAGGGAAGGATTGGCCCACTGTAAACTGATATTTGTCAAAAATGAAAGATAACAATTAAAACAGGTGAAATAATATTAAACAAGACATTGTGACGACCAGGTGAAGAAGGGGTCTAGGGCTCCCCTCTCGGCCTTTTTCCTGGTTTGGCCGTAATAGGGTTTAACTTTTAAAACAGTGTTTTTTAGCTTCCCCCTCAGTGAGTCCTTGCTCTCTGCTCTCTAATTTGTAAAGAAATCAACCACACAGGTTTTCTCAGATTTCAACAAGAAAGGTGTAAGTTTATTAACCTTAAAACTCTAACTCAGTTAAAACTACTAAGAATACACGATGCGACTACGTTAAAATGCATATGCGATAAACACACAAACAAATCGATACAGCGGAGGAGAAAGAATTAAAGGGGGGGAGGTTTGAAGTAGTAGATGGAATTCAGTTACTGGTTTTGCGTTGGATGTAAAGTCTTGCAGTTCTTATTGGGGGCCCAGTGCATATTTTCAAACTTGTTTCGCTGGTACCAGAAGGCTGCGGGGTCTTCTGTCTTGAAGCATAAGTTACTTCCGTGGGTCCCTGGAACTTTGCTTGAGAGAGAGGTGCTTTCTTGTTGAAGTTCAGTTGCAGTCTGCCTCAAAACTTTTCTGCGAGCACAGTTCAGTTAATACCCTGGTTGGCCAGCAGGTTAGTCATGTTACTAGCTCTCTGTTTGAAACAGCCTCGCCTGCAAGGTTTGTGGTTTCCTCCAAGCTTACCAGACACACTCCGTGGGGGGTGGGTGTGGGGTGACAGTCAATGACTCTCAAAGTCTTTTGATCATCACTATTGACAAAATGCATCTGGCTAATTGGATCAGGAAGTACTCCCAATGTCTCTCCATGCAATTGTCTTTCAGAATGCAAATGTGCAGCCATGTTTTCAGCCACTGTTCTGTGATCTTTCTAAAACAAGTTATGTTCATTGTCCACTAGGCGTTCAATTAATATTCCATATGACGAAAGTAATATATTTCCATTTGGCAGGTGTGGTTTTCCATCACATCTTCACATCCGGCTGAATGAAATGCGACAGTAGGGAAGTATTTCATTACAAAATAGAAAGAAGAAAAAGTACAGGAAAACACACATGCATTTCTCTCATTCATTTTCAGTCATTCAAAAATCTTAAAATTGTTACAGTCTGTCTTTCCTTTGTAGCAGTGCTGCTTTAAACTGCCCCTTTTCTCTTGAGGTGGGGCTGAGATTGTTATGTGTTGCCCAAGGGGTTTAAAGTTTCTTCACTATCAGCCTGCGATACGTTGGGAATGGTCATCCCAATAAACGTGTGATTTGTTTGTTTATTTTATTTAGAGATACAGCACTGAAACAGGCCCTTCGGCTCACCGAGTCTGTGATGACCAAGAACCACCCATTTATACTAATCCTACATTAATCCCATATTCTCTACCACATCCCCACCATTCTCCTACCACTTACCTACACTAGGGGCAATTTATAATGGCCAATTTACCTATCAACCTATTTACTTACCTATTGTTGCGGAGGTTTGCAGTTTTCACATTTCCATGACGGTCTGGGGTGCCTTTGTTTCTGTTGAGCTCTGCAGGGGGGAGGGTTAGATTTAATTAGCCCTGGTTTGGAGTTCTAACCATGAGAGTCGGCAGTGGGTGGATCCACTTTGATCTCTCTTTCAGTGCTCTGATGAGTCATGCAAGTGCTTTTTATTTTGGGGAATGGTTGGCTCCCTTTTCTCCTGACTGTGGGGGTAGATTCTTTGCTAATCTTCCCTTTGTCCTCTGGGACACGCCTGCTTGCAGTATTTGTCCAGATTCTACTGCAGTCCCCTGCAGCACTTCAACTAGGTTAGGCATCACCCTCACTATTTCTCTGCCTGCTTGAGGCCTTTCTTTGTCCTTGTAGGTTTCTGTAAATGCTGTTAGCAACTCTGGTGGAGTGCTACTGGTGTCCAGAACATAGGAGCAGGAGTAGGCCATTCAGCCCATCTAGCCTGTCCCACCATTCAGTATGATCATGGCTGACCATCCACTTCAATGACTTTTTCCTACACTATCCTCATATCCCCTTATGTCATTTGTATTTAGAAATTTGTCGATCTCTGCTTTAAACATACTCAATGACTGAGCTTCCACAGCCCTCTGGGGTAGAGAATTCCAAAGATTCACACCCCTTTGAGTAAAGAAATTTCTCCTCATCTCTGTCTTAGGTGGCTTCCCCTTTATTTTGAAATTGTGTGCCCTGGTTCTAGATTCCCCAACCAGGGGAAACATCTTACTGCATCTACCCTGTCTAACCCTTTAAATATTTTGAAGGTTTCGATGAGATTAGCTCTCATTCTTTGAAACTTTAGAAAATACAGACCTAGTTTCCTATCCTTCCTAAGGTAAGAGGACCAAAAGTGCACACAGTACTCCAGGTGCGGTCTAACCAAGGTTGTACACAATTGAAGCAAGACTTCACTACTCCTGTACTCAAATCCTCTTGCGATAAAGGCTGACATCCATTAGCTTTCCTAATTGCTTGCTGCACATGGATGTTAGCTTTCAATGACTTATTGACTAGGACACCCAGGTCCCTTTGTACATCTATATTTTCTAATCTCTTACCATTTAAGACATACTCTGCACATCTATTCCTCCTACCAAAGTGGATAACCTCACATTTTTCCACATTATATTCCATCTGCCATGTTCTTGTCCACTCACTAAGTCTGTCCAAATCCCCTTGAAGCTGCTTTGCATCTTCCTCACGACACACATTCCCACCTAGTTTTGTGTCATCTGCAAACTTGGAAATATTACATTTGGTCCCCACATCCAAATCATTGATATGTATTATGAACCACTGGGGCCCAAGCACTGATTCTGCATTACCCCACTAGTGACAGCTTGCCAACACGAGAATGACCCGTTTATTCCTACTCTCTGCTTTCTGCCTGTTAACCAATCCTCAATCCATGCCAGTATATTACCTCCTATCCCATGTGCTTTAATTTTTCTAACCAACCTCCTGTAGGGGACTTTATCAAAAGTCTTCTGAAAATCCAAGTATACCATGTCCACTGATACCCCTTTATCAATTCTGTTAGTAACATCCTCAAAAAACTCCCATCAGGTTCATCAAACATGATTTCACATTCATAAATCCATGTTGACTATGCCCAATCAGATCATTATTATCCAAGTGTTCATTTATAACATCCTTTAGAATAGATTCTAACATTTTCCCAATGACTGATGGAACTCTAACAGGTCTGTAATGCCCTGTTTTCTCTCTCCCTCCCTTCCTAAATAGTGGGGTGACATTTGTGACCTTCCAATCTGCAGGAATTGCTCCAGAGTCTATAGAATTTTAGAAGATGATTACCAATGCATTCACTATCACTATTGCTACCTCTTTCAACACTCTGGGATGTAGAATATCAGGTCCCGGAGACTTGACTTAACCTTCTGCCCCATTAATTTCTCCAGTATAACCTTCTTACTAATACTAATGTCCTTCAATTCCTCATTCCCCTTAATCCCTTGGATCTCTAATTCTGGAGGATTTCTTGTATCTTCCTCAGTGAAGACAGCACAAAGTAATCATTTACCTTCTCTGCCATTTCTCTATTCCCCATTATAAATACTGCTGACTCTGCCTGTGATAGACCCACATTTGTCTTAGCCAAACGTTTCCTTTTTACGTACCTGTAGAAGCTTTTTACAGTCCGCTTTTATGTTTTTTGCTAGCTTACCTTCATATTCTAGTTTTCCTTTATCAGTTTCTTTGTCCTCCTTTGCTGTATTCTGAAATCCTCCCAGTCCTCAAGTTTACTACTATTTCTGGCATCTTTATAGGCCTTTTCTTTTAATCTTATAAAATCCTTAACTTCCTTTGTTATCTACAGTTGACTGCCTTTACTTTTGGGGTTTTTGTGCCTTGAAGGAATATATAGTTGCTGCAAACTATGTAATATTTCTTTAAAGACTATCCATTGCCTATGTACTGTCATACCTTTTAATGTATTTTCCCAAATCCACTTCAGCCAATTTGCCGCTCATACCTTCATAATTTCCTTTGTTCAAATTTAATTTTGGGAATCCTCCTTTAACCTGTCCTCTTTGTCCCTTTTTCCCCTTTCTTCTCTAACTTTTCGCCAGCACTGTGCCTGTCTGTCTCCTTTTTTCTTAGCGGTGGTCCCTCACAACTCAACAGCCCTCTGTTGGAGGGTCCTCCAAATGCTGGTACAGGACTCGGGTGCAGATTTCACTGTAGGTTGGGGTTTCTCCTCAACCTGGCACATGTGGCAACTCCTACAGTTCTCCACCACATCTTTGGAGTTTTGGCCAGTCAAACTGCTGCCTTATGCAGGCTTTGGTTTTTCGTATACCAACATGTTACAGCCCTTGTAATCTCATGTGCCATTCTTAATATTTCTCTCCGGTACCTCTGCAGCACCACTAACTAGTGAACCACTGTCCACTGTTTGTCCTCAGGTCTGTGTGGAGAACTCCATTTCCTCATCAGTACCTTGTTCTTTAAAGGCTGCGTTTGCTGACAACACAACCACTAGGTGGCACTGTACTGGCACATGCTGCAAATGCAGCCTGCTCCACTAAAACGTCACAGTCTGCGACGTTCAGGCAGCTGCCAGGACTAAAGAAGGCGCTGCTCAAATAATCACAGCAAGGCAACGTAAACCCATGGCAGCACACAATGGCCTGAGAGGGAGGGTAGGGGAAGCGTGTCGGGGTGGGGAGTGGGCGGCTGGGAATGTGGGGGGAGGTGGAGCGAGCGGCCTGCAGTCAGTGGCTGGGGGTGGGGAAAAGGAGAGCGCATCCACTGCCAGTAAGGTCTGCAGCCACTCGCTCCCCTTTCGCCCCACTTCCCCGCGTTACGCGATTATGGCATCTGCGCATGCACCAACCAGTCCTGGCAATGCAGAACGCCGCGCACCCGCAGAGAGCAGGAGCCCGTTTGTGCATGTGCGTAGCTTGGCGCAGTCTGATGACGTCAGCGGCCAGCTGCGTTGTCAGGAATCACTTTGTTCTTTAAATAGTAACAATCAGGGACTCCCTCTGCTTCAATTTCAGTGTGGGCAGCCTGTGCTAACTCTATCAGTACTGGGTCGGCTCACTGAGTCTCAGCTAGGGAAGATCCATTTAATCCATTCCCTGGATCCTGTAACTTTTCAAATGTGTTTCAGACAGACAGACCTCATGGTCATCTGCCTGCAGTGCTAATTCCGTCTCCTCTGGGGGAACTGGTTTGGTCATGGCTCGATTCACTACACATTCAGGGGAACTGCAGGGGACCGTCTCCTGCCACTGCCCTGTCTCTCTGACCTCCTGCGGTCTCTGTTTCACTACTGGGGAAGCTAACACTTGCCCCCCCACCACCCTGCCAGTTCATTACCTATGAGCAGGTCAACCCCGTCCACAGGCAAACCTGGGACAATCCCTACGGTCAACGGTCCCGAAACTAAGTCGCACTCCAAGTGCACCCGATGTGAAGGAACAGGCGTACACTGCCCTCCAATACCATTTACTGCCATTCTGGTATTTACTGCACTCTCTGGGGGAAAGGTCAGGCCTTTTCCCCGTAAAAGGGATCTGGTGGCCCCTGTGTTCCTGAGGATTACTATGGGCTTGCTTGCCCATATGGGTTATGGGGTTACTCTCCCTTCAGACAGAAACTCTTGATAACCTTCAGGGATCCTATTAAATTTTCATGCACCCGCAGCAGTATGTTTTCTGGGTCTTACTACTGCTGCAGTGAAAGCCACAGCTTGTTCAGCTGTGCTTTCCATCAGGGTCCTTTTCTCCTTCACTGAGTGGGTGTGTCCTGATTGACCCTACAGGCTTTCCCCGTAGTTTCCAGCAGTCAGCACTGAGGTGACCTGCCTTATTACAATGGAAGCACAGAGGCCTCCGGGTCTCACTCCTACTTACAGCACCTTCCTTTTTGGCTGGAGGAGGGCCCCCTGTGTGTCCTGCTTTTCTTTTCTCCCAGGACTGCTTGGGCTCCGATCACCTTCCCACCCTTTGTCCTCCGGATTTGTGGGGGTGGCTAGGAAAGGTTTTCCCCTGGGGAACTGAATTGTATATTAGAGCAAACTCCTCAGCCAGAACTGCGGCTTGCCTCACTCTATGTACTTTTTGTTCCTCCACATATGTCTTTATGGAGAGGGGGAGAGAAGTTTTAAATACCTCTTGCAAAATCACTGCTCTGAGGTCTTCACAGCTGGGCTGCACTTTAAGAGCCATCAGCCACTGGTGAAAAACCAGCTGCTTACTGCTCTCAAACTCCAAGTAAGTTTGATCAGTCTGCTTCCTGAGGGTTCGGAACTTCTGGCGGTAGGCTTCCGGTACTAGCTCAACTGCCCCGACGATAACATTTTTTGTCAGTTCATAATTTATTTCTCCCATTCACCAGGATTTGTACTTCTACATTTTTCTATGCTTTATCCTTTCATTTTTTTTATTCTTTCATGGGATGTGAGCATCTCTGGCGAGACCAGCATTTGTTGCACATCCTGAATTGTCCTTAGAAGGTGGTGGTGAGCCGCTTTCTTGAACTACTGCAGTTCATCTGGTGTAGGTACACCCGCAGTGCTGTTAGGAAGAGCGTTCCAGGTTTTTGACCCAACGACAGTGAAGGAACAGCAATATAGTTCCAGGTCAGGATGGTGTGTGGCTTGGAGGGGAAATTGCAGGTGGTGGCTTTCCCATGTATCTGCTGCTGTTATCCTTTTAGGTGGTAGAGGTCGTGGGTTTGGAAGGAGCTGTTGAAGGGGGCTTGGCAAGTTGCTGCAGTGCATCTTGTAGATGGTGCACACTGCTGCCACTGTGTGCCAGTGGTGGATGAGCTGTGGATCAAGCGGGCTGCGTTGTCATGCATGGTGTCGAGCTTGAGTGTTGTTGGAGTTGTACCCATCCAGGTAAGTGGAGAGTATTCCATCACTCCTGACTTGTGCTGTGTCGATGGTGGGCAGGCTTTGGGGAATCAGGAGGTCAGTTACTTGTTGCAGTATTTCCAGCCTCTCACCTGCTCTTGCATTTATGTGGCTGGTTCAGTTCAGTTTCTGGTAAATGGTAACCCCCAGGATGCTGTTGGGGGATTCAGCGATGGTAATACCATTTAATGTCAAGGGGAGATGTTTAGATTCTCCCTTGTTGGAAATGGTCATTGCCTTGCACTTGTGTAGCACGAATGTTACTTGCCACTTATCAGCCCAAGCTTGAATGTTGTCCAGGTCATATTTCACATGGCCACGGACTGCTTCAGCATCTGAGGAGTCGTGAATGGGACTGAACACTGAGCAGTCATCAGTGAACATCCCCCACTTCTGACCTTGTGATGGAGGGAAGGTCATTGATGAAGCAGCTGAAGATGGTTGGGCCTAGGGCACTACCCTGAGGTACTCTTCTAGCGATGTCCTGTGGCTTAGATGTTTGGCCTCCAACAATCACAACCATCTTCCTTTGTGCTAGGTATGACTCCAGTCAGTGGAAAGTTTTCCCCCGATTCCCATTGACGTTAATTTTGCTAGGGTTATGTTGTCTCTTATCGCTTTAGTCATCCATGGCTTTTTATTTTGGCAAGTAGAGCTCTTGCCCCTTAGAGGTATGAACAGGTTCTGTTTTTTGAACACTTCCCACTGATCTTTTTTTTTACCAATTAACCGATTTTTCTCTGTTTACTGTGGACAGTCTCTGTCTCATCACATTGAAATCGGCCTTCCCTAAATCTCGAATCTTAGTAGCTACTTCGTGTTTGTACCATTTAAACACTGCGTTGTACTTTATCATATTATGTTTACTGTTAACTAAACCTGGCTTATTACTCATTCCTAAATCTAAAATGGCCTGCTCCAATGTTGGCTGTAGGACATATTGTTGTAGAAAGCTATCCCGAACGCACTCAAGAAATTCACTACTTTTCTGACGTGCTAGTCTAATTCCAATTTATATGAAAGTTAAAATCCTCCATTAAGACCACTCTGCCGTTGCTACATGCTTGTCTAATCTCTGCATAAATGCAATCTGCCACTTCACAGCTGCTACCGAGGCCTATACCCAACTCCTACTATAGTCTTAAATCCTTAAGTGATGCATTTTTGCAGAAGGGATATGGAGGGGCGATATATATATATAATGACACAGTTATAAACACTGTGCGATATGGAGGGGCGATATATATATAATGACACAGTTATAAACACTGTGCAGGGACAGAGGGACCTGGCAGTTCATGTACATAGATATTTGAAGATGGCAGGATATATTGAGGGAGTAGTTGGCAAAGCATATGGGATCTTGGTCTTCATAAATAGACATATGGATGGAAATGGAATAGTGTAGGTCAGATGGTTTCACAGGTCGGCGCAACATCGAGGGCCGAAGGGCCTGTACTGCGCTGTAATGTTCTAATTCTAATTCTCTGTTCCTTTATTCTATCCATCAAGTCTCCACTGCCTGCCTACCTCTCATTATCCTCTAATCATTGAAGTAGTTTCATCTTTAGTCACAAAGGTACACCTCCTTTGTTACCATTTTCCCTATCTTTCCTGTAAACCTTATAAGCTGGTATATTTAGTTCCTAGTCCTGACTGTCGTGCAGGAATGATATCAGTAATGGGTCAAAATCCTGGAACTCCCTACTTAACAGCATTTTGAGAGTACCTTTACCATGTAGACTGCAGCAGTTCAAGAAGCAGCATACCACCACTTTTCAAGGGCAATTGGGGATGGGCAATAAATGCTGGCCTTACCATTGAGGCCCACATCTTATGAGCAAATTGTTATGAAAGTGCTTGTATTTTGTTAATTTTTTGAGGACTCATATTTTAGAATTATGGACCTTGGTTCATTTGGGAAAACTGAAAAGATTCCATGGATGTGTTCTTTACAACAGTCACTGAGAGGCCTTTTTTGAAAACAAAGCTTTGCTGGATGTCACATACCTCAAGCTCAATAAACAACAGAAACCTTGGCGACTTGGGGAACATGTTTACAGAGAAGTAACGTCAAGATTTACGGTGGTCAGGAGGTTTCACTTTTGATAGCGCCCTGATGCCGCATTTTTCCTGGGTAGCACCTTGGAAAGCCTGCCAGATTACTTTTCGATGCCGCCTAAAACGAACTGCTCCAGAAAAGATCCCGGTGACCCGTCTGCATGTACTTGGATGCCAGACTATGCCCTAATTGGGGCACAACATATCTCATCCTTTTTCTTCAAGAATTAACAAGTATTTGGCAAAAGTATTTTTTTTCATCTTTGTAAAAGACCTAGTCATCATAGAGAGATAGAGCACTGAAACAGGCCCTTCGGCCCACTAGTCTGTGCCGACCATCAACCACCCATTTATACTAATCCTACATTAATCCCATATTCCCTTCCCTCAATTCTCCTATCACCTACCTACACTAGGGGCAATTTACAATGGCCAATTTACAATGGCCAATTTACCTATCAACCTGCAAGTCTTTGGCTGTGGGAGAAAACCGGAGCACCCGGTGGAAACCCATGCGGTCACAGGGAGAACTTGCAAACTCCGCACAGACAGTACCCAGAACTGAACCCGGGTTGCTGGAGCTGTGAGGCTGCGGTGCTAACCACTGCACCACTGTGGTGCCTCTGCCGAGAAAATTTCTTTTTTCCCCTCTTTAACCAGTGTGTCTGTGTGTGGGTTGGTATTTAAAAAGGGAACTTTCATATTTCAATCTGTGTTGATGCTTTGCTTCTTTACTGGATAGGTCTTGTTTTATAATAATAAACTGATAGTTTTTGTTTATTATGTTTTGACCAAGGTGGGAGAAATGCACTGTTAATTCATTCCCACTACTCCACAGGTCATAGCATATCAAATACCGAAGACTAGCCAAATTAAACACTATATTTTCCCCCCAGAATAAAGCCCACTAAACCAGGTTTCTTTAAACAATAACATTAACTATTTATTAGAAAAGTGTCATGGAACCGTATTTATTTTCTCATCATTAAAAACAGTGTGCCTTTAAGAGTCTGAAAAACAGAGAGAGAAGCTTCTGGATTTCTGAGGCACAATGTTTCAGCTGCATTTTGCTACCTAGGTGACAGCAGGAGAGAGAGGTCACATGGTATAATGTTTCCACTTAACTGTGTAAAAACTGGTCTGACCCAGTTTTTGACAGACTCTCCAGCGAAGCGTGTGACTGAAGAGGAGAGCTGTCTATTTTCTCTCAGCAAAAATTCTGCAAAGAATTGCAGGCCGAGTTAATTGCCTAAGGAGGAAAAAAATCCCTTTTTTTTTTGAAGACACCGTTGGTATTACTGAGGTAAAGTTTTGACTCCGAGATTGTCAGTTTAAAATTCAAGTTGACCTATTGCTGTGCTCATCGTCGAAGGAGCTGTTGGATGCCTGCTGCAGCCGAAGTGTTTTGAGTGCCGATCAAGAACAGACTATTTCATCAAATCCACGTAGAGACTTCGAGTAGCATTTGATTATTTTCAAATTAGAATACCTCACCCATCAGGAATGTAACTCACTGTTACGACCAGGTGAGGCAGGGGTCTAGGGCTCCCCTCTCAGCCTTTTCCTGGTTTGGCCATAACTGGGTTTAATTTCTAAAACAACGTGTTTTTAGCTTACCCTCAGTGAGTCCCTGCTCACTGCTTTCTAATTGTGATTGCAAAGAAATCAACCAGACAGGTTTTCTCAGATTTAAACAAGAAAAGTATAAGTTTATTAACCTTAAAACTCTAATTCAGTTAAAACTGCTAAAAATATGTGACATGACCATGCTAGCATGCATGCGTGATAAACACACGCAAATGGAGACAGAAAAGGAGAAAGAATCAAAGGGGCAAGTTTTGAAGCAGTAGATGGAATTTAGTTTCTGGTTTTGGATTGGATGTAAAATCTTTGATTGAAGTTATTTCTTGCAGTTCTCATTGGGGCCCAATGCACACTTTGAAACTTGTTTTGCTGGTTTTCTGTCCTGAAGCTTAAATTACTTCCATGGGTCCCTGGAACTTTGCGTGACAGAGAGAGAGATGCTGTCGTCTTGAAATTCAGTTGCAATCTCTTTAAATTGTTCTGTGTCAGGCACAATTCAAAAAACCCCAGGTTGGCCAGCAGGTTAGTCATGTGACTAGCTCCTTGTGTGGAGCAGCCTTACCTGTGAGATTTGTGGATTCCAGCCAGCTTACCAGACACTCTCGGGGGGAGGGGGTGGAATGCTGGTTCAATGACTCTCAATGTGTCTAGATCATCACTATTGACAAAATCCATCTGGCTAATTGAATCAGGGAGCACTCCAGTTGTCTCTCTATGCAACTGTCTTTCAGAATGCAAATGTACAGCCATGTTTTCAGTCACTGTTATGGTCTTTTAAACAAGTTATTTCAAGTCCAGTAACAGTTCAAAAATAATGTTTCATATGACGAAATTAATATGTCTCATTTTGGCAGGTGTGGTTTCCGTTACACCACAGAGACTTATTTATTGTTAAGCTGCTAATTTAAAAAAAAAACACCACTTTTAAAGCCGGTTAACTGTTAGTTTTGACTGTGTGTGACTGGGGAGGTTAGGTTAAAATAAGAAGTTATAAGGTCTTTAGACATAGGTTTGTCTTAATAGTGTTTAAGATTAAATTTTTTTACATTTGTTGTCTAAAGATACCCGGTTTGGTCTGTTTTATTCTGGGGGTTACTGGAGTGTTTAATTTAGCTGTTTTCTGGTTGGGTGGGAAAACTTTAATATGCTGCGATCTGTGGAGTGATGGGACTGAATTGGCGGTGCATTGCTCCCGCCTTAGTTGTAACAAAAGAAATAATAGGTCTTGCCTACTAACGAGATAAATTTTTATACGTAGAAAAAAAAACATACTCCCTTAACTCTCATGCACACCACATATATTCAAAAAGAAATGGTTAACTGGTTTCAAAAGGGGGTTTTGGATTATAACGGTTCCTTAGGGATGGAAGGAATAATAAAAAATAATTGAGGTTCACGTTCTGGTAGGATGTTTTCGGTACGGTGAGGTGTCCCAGAGTCGAATAGCCAGATGTCACTCTGTTTCTCAAGGCGAGGTTGACGAACAGTCTGATGGGTAGGTGTTCACGGCAATTTAACTACAGCAGGTGTCACAGGTCTTCCATCGGGGTGTAGCAGCAGGTATGCTTGCTTTTGAAGCAGCAGTCTAGCAGTAGAAGAATTCTTCAGATTTCAGGATTTTCTTAAAACACAGGAGGCAACAGGACTCTCACTGGATACAGAAACTCTTCAGAGACTGGAGACAACAGGAATCTGCTACCTTTCAAATACAGAATTTATTTTCAAGAGATGCGAGTCTCCTTTACAGAGAAAAATAACACTTTCTGGGTCTTTTCTCTCTGGCTCCAGGCAGGTCAAGCAAAGATTTCAAAATGCCTGCTCTTTGTCCAATTCACAGACTTTTAAATGGTCCAAAGTGAAAAAGCACCCTCCTGAACAGGGCCACATGTCCAGACATACTGTCTCCCCCTTGTCACTCAAGCTGCTCTGAAGAAAGGTCAAACCCCTGCTGACCTTCCTGTTCTTTAGCAAGTTTAACTTCCTTTCAAAACACCCATAAAGTTCAACCCTTTGTTCTGAACTTCCTTTCAAAACATTGCTGGAAGGCCAATTATTTTTTGCAGGTGTCTTTCACTGAACAAAATCTTTCTTAATTTTTTGAAACACATAGTAGTCCAAGATTTTAGTACAAAAATAAAACTTTTTGTGACCATTAAAGTAACCTGGTTGGTGTATTTTATTCTGGGATAAAGAGTAGAGTCTATGACTGACCGTATTGGTAACTGGGTAAACATTTAAATATAAGGTATGACCTGTGGAGAACTGGAATTAGAGAAAGACAGTGCACTCCTGCTTCGGTCGTAACAAAATAAAAAGGCATGTATTGTCCATGCACCTTTTTATTTTCTCAGCACGTTCCAGCCCATTATTATTATTTGTTTTTCCCCTTCATTTTCTTGGCAATATTTCTGTACTCCCTTTCATAAAGGAATTTGCACCTTGCTGGGATATGGTTCAATGGATGCCTGTCTTGAAATAGTTTGAAAAAATTGATCCAAAGATAATTTGAACTGAACTAGATCCAGTGTTGCCTAATAAATATTTTTTTATTAAATGGCCAGTTAATTATCTGCTAAAGGGCAGAATAATGTGTCTTTACAAACCCCTCTGTTTTCAACACTTTTATGAAATCCCGACGTAGTTCATTGTCCAGTGTTAGCAAGATTCAGTATTGATATCTCTAATGGAAGAACCATCACAAATCTAGTGTTGAACATCCCTGCATTGTTTCCAGCATGGTAGTGTCACAGTAACATGGGGAATACTGCATATTAAAGGAATATCCTATGATCTTCATATGTTTCAGCAGTAGCCATAAATGTTTGGCCACTCTTGTGTCTTAAAGAAGAAGTGAATCTCAGTGATGAACTCAAGGTGCAAGTGCAAAACCAAATTGACACCCTAAAAAACTCTAAATTTAGTTATTCTGAGTTTATGCACATGCAGTTGTTTGAAAATAGCAGAACAGAAATGCAGCTTTTCTGAGGCTGCCTGCAGCTGACTGGCGGAGTTGACAGTATTTGTTGCTGATGGTCCAATGTTTAAGATGATATTCTGCTTCTCTGGAGGCCATACAAGTGGTAAGTAAAATTAACTTTCCACCGTTTCAACAGTGTTGCTTGTGGACATGTGCCAATAGTGCAGATCTGCCTGTAATATGTTGCCACTTTGTACTGTTCAGGAACACACATGTTTGTATGATCGTGTAATGGAGTTCTTATCAATGAAGCGTTGGAATGCTTTTTCACCAAATGGTGTATGTAGTTGTCAATCAGATTGATTTCAGAGTACTTGAACATTAGTTTTATATAGGTTTAAGCTGTAGTTAATAGATTTGGATGACATGGAAGCTGGTGTAGGATGGTAAAAGATTATACTAGTGTTTTTCTGTGCTTGGGATTATAGCACTTCATTTCATATTTGACCTCGAGTGCTTTATTATGATTTTGTAGAGGAAGTGGAAAATGTGCCTTTCCTCACCATTGATCCCTCACCTTGAGCTGAAAAATTGCATGCAGCTGTGGACTAATTTTGTGAGATACTCTTCACTTGGTTAGTAATCATATCTAAGACATAAATCATAAATTGATTTGAGTTCTGGGTAAAAGCCAGATAGAAAATTATGCACTGCATTATACTGTTGCATACAAGGAGAAAAGCTTATCTTTTAACAAGGGTGGTCCTTTGGCAACAGTAGACTGTCATGTGCACAGGACGCATAAGCTATTTAAAGCATAAAACTTGATTTCCTTTATATTGAGGAAAGGAGCCATTTATTGTTATTGATTTCAAGAAGATCTAGAGTTAAATTTAAGGATTCCTCATAGTCAATTGCAATTCCACCATTTTTACAGAATCTGTTCCTTTTTGAAATCGCCTGCAGAGAGATTCAAAGCATTTAGGTAAATTTCTTCACATGTAATACAAAATACATTTTTCTGGAATAAGATTTTACGCAATCAAATGTTGTAAGCCATTGTTTTAAAGAAGCAATTCTACAGACACAGTCATGATACAATTTTCAACTCTGCTTAGGAAATAAAACCTTGGTGCAGTTGATATAGAATAAACTGAAATTAATGCTTCTGTATTCATCTTGTTAAATCTTGAGGACTAAAGTTCCAAATAAGAAAGTATTACATTTAATTCTATGTTAATATAGGATAAGCACTAGTTTTAAACTGTGGTACTTTATTTTTAAAAGTGCTTTTTAACAGACTAATTATTTTACAGTTGACAATTCCAGCTGACTTCCTGTTATTGTGACCTGTTATCGTCCATGCTCAACAGCAAATAAATAATCTACCATGCATGTTCAGATGACCTAAAGTCTCATTCTTTTTGAAGAAATAAATCTCCCTGCTTTTAAAGTTGAGAAAACAGAGATTGCTTTTTATGTTCTGCAATTAATCTTATCGTGTCAGTACAGTGTTTCCAACCCAGACATACAGGCTTCTAGAGTTGTATGCAGATTGAGAATCACATAGAATAATCACTTCAGCAATTTCTGAGAACAATTTGCCATAAGTAATATAAATATTAGATAGCTTGCAGTCTCCACTGAGTTCATTCTAATGCATGGATGTGCAAAGTCCATTGCATTGACCACGTGCAGCTCCAGAGCCCTGGCAATCCCACCCTCCAAGCCCAATGAGCTGAGTCATTATTTGTGTTTACATTTCTTATTTGCTGGCTTGTTTTAAATATTCCTGGCCTGAAAGTTTGGAAAGGGCTATTTTTGGTAATGTTGCCACTTCAGCAAATAAATCCTAAATCAGGACAGCAAAGTCAGTTAGCATCAGCAAATAGAAATATGAGGAAATTAATTGGAGCATTAATTTAAACCTTTTATACTGATCCATTGTAATTGGACTAAAGATAACATATGCATGGTCATGTCATCTTTTGGATTGGTTTTGATTGCCTGAGGAGATCGGAGAGGAAGTTTCTTCTTTTCCCTCTTTCCCTTCCCTTACTTTACCTTTCCTAAGAGATTACAAAGACTTGCATTTAAATAGTGCCTTTCACAACCACAGGGCATCCCAAAGTGCTTTACAGCCAATGAAGTATTTTGAAGTGTAATTACTGTTGTAATGTCGGAAACGCAGCAGCCAATATGCACACAGTAAGCTCCCACAAACAGCAATTTGCTAATGATCAGACAATCTGTTTTTGTGATGTTGATTAGGGATAAATGTTGGCCAAGACGCTGAGGAAAACTTCTCTTCTTCGACATAGTGCCGGAGGATCTTTTACATCTAGCTGAGAGGGAATATGGGACCTCTGTTTAACGTCCCATCTGAAAGACGGCACCGCCGCCAGTGTCGTACTCCCTCAGTAATGCACTGCAATGTCAGCCAAGATTTTTGTGCTTAAGTCCTAGAGTGGGACTTGAACCCACAGCTTTCTGACTCAAAGGCAAGAGTGCTACCAACTGAGCCACAGCTGGCATCATGAGTGTAGGACAAGCTTGATTGACCAGCTGGCCTTTTCCTGACTGTCATTTTCATATGTTGGCAATGTTACACAGCTGGAAATAGGCGTTCATCGTGATGGAGAAGATATGGGTTTAGAAGCTGAGCTTGGGGGTCTAATAGGGGACAAATTACAGTCTTGTTTAACCTGAGACAATGGCCAGGGATGGCGATGGAATCAATAAAAAGTGTACAGAATTTTCAGAGGGAAAGACGGTAGTTGGGTTTCCCAGTTTTTCAGTGGAGAAAATTGTGTTGCATTCAAGATTAGATGTTGGAGCAGAAATCTGACAGTATAGTGGAGGAGTCAAGAGGCGTGCGGGAGAGGTAGTTTTGGGTATCATCATCGTACATGTGGAAGCTGACCTGTGTGTGTGGATGATTTCACCAAGGGGAAGTGTTTAGAACATCCAGAGAAGGTGCAGAATAAAAGCCACATGATCTTCCACTGAGAGGAAGAGAAAAATCAGAGCGACAGTCACATTTGGTTGCTCTGTGTGCTTTCATGTCATTAATAACTAAATAGCGTTGACAAATTTTGGAAGTTTGCCTGCTAGCCCTCTGAGCTGAGGAATGGCATGTAATAGAGGTAGAAAATGCAAACATTTTGAATAAGTGCATTATTGCTGATAATTGAACACCCACTAAGATCTAGTTGGAATAGGCAAAGAAAACGACTTGTCATTTACGACTACAAAGTATCCGTTAGTTTTGTTAATAAAGTTGCATGTTAATAAGCTAATTTATTCAGGACAAAGATCTTATTTCAAGAATGTTTTAATAGATGTTAACTTGTATACGCACTCTTAAGAATATTGGATGAGCTGTTTATCATTAGGGCTTTGAATTCTCAGCCCTCATAGTCATGATAGCACAACCTGTATGCAACTGTATAATCTGTCTTCTAGTTTCAGTGTCACAGTAGATCCATTGCTGTGAATATAAAACAAACATACATTTGTATAATGCCTTATTATCACATTTCTCAGAAACATGCAAAGTGCTAATTGTGTTGGAATGCAGTGATGGTTGTTATGTAGGACTGTATGGTAGCCATTTCTATTTACAAATTTATTCCTGGTTATTTAAGTATGCTGACTTCACAGCTTTGTTTGTCAAACTGTTAATCAACAGATGTTTCAATTTCCAGGCAAGCTTCTTTCAGCTGTGGAAGGTAACCACTGGCTAGGTATGATCAGCTATTACAGTGAGAACAGGATTAGCAGGTCAGCATCTCTCTCTTTTTTTCTGTAATACTTCAATCTGGCGGCCATTTGTTTTAGACAATAGAACGGTGATCGGATGATTTAACATCAAAAGATTTATCCCTTTGTTCATATGTTTGCTTTCATTGGTAAATCTCAGTTTTACAATATTAGAGTCAGTGCAGTTCACATTCTCAAAATGTGGTGAATTTCAGATTTATACGGTATGCTGAAGCTTTAGCAGCTTTATTTGTCCTTAACTGGGCAAAATGACATATCTAATGTGTAGCAAAAATGTTTGATAGCTAAATGAAACTAAATTGAAATAAATTTGATGCCTTGTCCTCTTAAATAATGCGTGTTGCTTTTAGCAGGTAGTTTTCTATCCTCGCAAGAAAAAATGCCATTAGTAAAGAGGAACATTGAACCCAGGCACCTCTGTCATGGTGCTTTGCCTGAAAGAATTAGCAATGAACTGGAGTGTGTCACAAACAATACACTAGCGGCCATCATTCGTCAGCTCAGCAGTCTCAGTAAGTCTAGAAGTCACTTTGTTTTCTGAGTTTGTTAACTTTAGATTATTTTCATCATTTGAATCTAACATGCTTGTTGTCTCATAAGCATTTTTATGTAAACATTCTGATACAATCCACTAAATTTCAATCTTTTGATACAAATATTGATAAAGATAACATTGGCAGGTGTAACTAATATCTGTGCATAGACACTTTCCTGTTAACAAAAGAAGTATAGTCAAAATAACTAAATTTATGGAGAGTTCAGAAATTGAGATACATTTGGTGTTTGCCTATAAATTGTATTGCCAAAACATCAGGAGTTACAGATGATTTGGGAAAGCAGATTGTACAAATCCAGTATAGCAACACCCAAAATAAGTGTTTCTTGGTGTTAACGCATTTGTACTTCTATTTCACTTGAATTTTCAGCCCACGCGTCTGCTCACTGTAATAGAAAAGAGGATCATGTGAAAATCAAGATTTATCTGATTTTAAATTTCACTGGCACACTGAAGTCAATATTTAAGCTATCTATCGAGGTTAACAATGCTGAAAGTGCCTTGCCTTCAGCCAGATCCCAACATGGTTGATCAATGTATTTATTGTTTGTTTGTAATTTAGAGTTGCTGCTGATGGCAGAGTGGCTTAACCACACATGCACATTAGTATTAAAGTTGTATTTGTGACTAAAGAAAAACTACAAGTGTAAAGTCTCTCAGTTCCCTTTTATTTCCATATCTATGTTAAATTAGAATAGGGAAAGATTAGGAACAATCTTTCTAAGAAGCTGATATTGCTCAGTAGAATAAAAGGGATTATCATTTTGAGACAGTGGTGACCATGCCTAGTAAGCCACTCAGTTGTAACAAACCGCTACAAGGTCTAAAAAAGGAATGAAACCGACGGACCACCTAACATCGATCTAGGCACCGGAAACGACAACAGCAAACTCAGCCCAGTCAACCCTGCAAAGTCCATCTTAATAACATCTGGGGGCTTGTGCCAAAATTGGGGAGCTGTCCCATAGACTAGTCAAGCAACAGCCTGAGATAGTCATACTCCATGGAATCATACCTTGCAGATAATGTTCCAAACACCATCACCACCATCCCAGAGGGGGCGGCACAGTGGTATACTGTCAGGAGGGAGATGCCCTGGGAGTCCTCAACATTGACTCCAGACCCCATGAAGTCTCATGGCTTCAGGTCAAACATGGGCAAGGAAACTTGCTGCTGATTACCACCTACTGAGACCCCTCTTTTTCCCCCCCTCCACCTCGGCTGATGAATCAGTGCTTCTCAATGTTGAACATCAGTTAGACGAAGCACTGAGGGTGGCACGGGCACATAATATACTCTGGGTGGGGGACTTCAATGCCCATCACCAAGAGTGGCTCGGTAGCATCATGACTGATGGAGCTGGCCGAGTCCTAAAGGACATAGCTACTAGACTGGGTTTGTGACAGATGGTGAGGGGACTAACGAGGGAAAAGCCTACTTGACCTCATCCTCACCAATCTACCTGTTGCAGATGCATCTGTCCATGATAGTATTGGTGGGAGTGACCACTGCACTGTCCTTGTGGAAATGAAGTCCCGTCTTCACACTGAGGGTACCCACCATCCTGTTCTGTGGCACTACCACTGCTAAATGAGATAGATTTCGAACAGATCTAGCAACTCAAAACTGGGCATCCAGGAGGCGCTGTGGGCCATCAGCAGCAGCAGCAGAATTGTATTCAACTACAATATGTACCCTCATGGCCTGGCATATCCCGCACTCTTCCATTACCATCAAGCCGGGGGACCAACCCTGGTTCAATGAAGAGTGCAGGAGGGCATGCCAGAAGCAGCACAGGAGTCCTGTGTTGTAGCTTCACCAGGCTAAAAATAAGGTGTCAGCCTGCTGAAGCTACAACACAGGACTACTTGCATGCCAAACAGTGGAAGCAGCTTGCAATAGACAGGGATAAGCGATCCCACAACCAATGGATCAGATCTAAGCTCTGCAGTCCTGCCACATTCGGTCAGTCGTGAATGATGGTGGACAATTAAACAGCTGACAGGAGGAGGAGGCTCCACAAACATCCCCATCCTCAACAATGAGGGAGCCCAGCGCATCAGTGCAAAAGACAAGGCCGAAAAATTTGCATCCATCTTCAGCCAGAAGTGCCGAGTGGATGATCCATCTCTGCCTCCTTCTGAGATCCCCAGCATCACAGATGCCAGTCTTCAACCAATCCGATTCATTCCACGTGATATCAAGAAACGGTTGAAGGCACTGGATACTGTAAAGGCTATGGGCCCTAACGACATTCTGACAATAGTACTGAATACTTGTGCTCCAGAACTATCTGCGCCCCTAGCCAAGCTGTTCCAGTACAGCTACAACGCTGGCATCTACCCGGCAATGTGGAAAATTGCCCAGGTATGTCCTGTGCACAAATGACCGCCCCATCAGTCTACTCCCGATCATCAGCAAAGTGATGGAAGCAGGCGTCGGCAGTGCTATCAAGCAGCACTTGCTCAGCAATAACCTGCTCACTGACAATCCGTTTGGGGTTCCACCACTCAGGCCACTCAGCTCCTGACCTCATTACAGTTTTGGTCCAAAAATGGACAAAAGAGCTGAATTCCAGAGGTGAGGTGAGAGTGATTGCCCTTGACATCAGGGCAGCATTTGATCGAGTATGGCATCAAGAAGCCAATCACCATCCTGACTTGGAACTATATCGCTGTTCCTTCACTGACGCTGAGTCAAAATCCTGGAACTCCCTTCCTAACAGCCCTGTTGGTGTACCTACACCCCAAGGACTGCAGCGGTTCAAGAATGCAGCTCACCACTACCTTCACGAGCAGTTAGGGATGGGCAATAACTGCGACAACTACATTCCCTGAACGAATAATAAAAACAAATATTGTTTTTTTTTTTTGGTTTGCTCTCTCCAACTGCCTTACCTCATACTTCTAATTGAATTCCATTTGCCACTCCTCTGCCCTCCTGAGCAATTCATTGATACCTTGTTGCAGTCTACTACAGTTTTCTTCCTTACTATCACATGAATTACTGTATCATCTTCAAATGTCATAATCCTGCTCCCTACATTTAAGTCTAAATCATTGATATATACCAAGGAAAGCAAGGGACCTAGTACTGAGCCCTCCAGAACCCCACAGGAAACAGCCTTCTAGTGACAAAAACACTTATTGACCATTATGCTTTGCTTCCTGACAGAGTTAATTTTGAATCCAGTTTGCCACTTGCCCTTGGATGCCATTGGCTATTACTTTTATGACCATTCTGTATATGGGACCTCGTCAAAAGCCTTGTTAAAATTCATGTAGACCACATCAAATGTGCTACCCTCATTGACCCTGCTAGTTGCCTTCTCAAAAATTTCAATCAAGTTAGTCAGACACGACCTTCCTTGAACAAATCCATGCTGATGGTGACTTTCTAAATGACTATTCATACTGTCTCTCAGAATTATTTTCCAATAATCTGCCCACCATTGAGGTTAAGTTGACTGGCCTGTATTTACTCGGTTAATCCCTTCCTCCCTTTTGAAAACAATGTTAGCAATCCTCCGGCACCACGCCAGTAACCAGTGAAGATTGGAAAATGTTGGTCAGAGCCTCCGCTATTTCCTCCCTTGCTTCTCTTAGCAGCCTGGCATACATTTCATTCAGGACTGGTGAGTTATCCATCTTAACAGATGCTAAATCCATAATATTTCCCCTCTCACTGTGTATTTATACCATCCAATATTTCACACTCATCCTTAGTTAGTCGTCTGCATCATCCCCCTTTCTGTGGAGAGAGATGCAAAGTATTAAAAAGTACCATGCCCATGTTTTCTACATCTACACACAAGTTACATTTTTGGTTTCTAATCGGCCCTACGCTTTCCTAAGTTATCCTCTTGCAGTTTTTGTATTTATAAAACAAATGTGTTTTCCTTGATTTTACTTGACAATATTTTTTCATGCCCTCTCTTTTTGCCTTCCTAATTTCCTTTTTAATTTCACCCTTCCACTTTCTATACTCCTCTAGGCTTTCTGCACTATTGAACTCTCAGTATCTGACTTAAGCTTCCCTTTTTACTTTATCCTGCTCCAGGGGCATTCAACCTTTTTATGTATGGGGCCACATTGCAATTTTTCTCCGACAGGGGGATGTGAGAAAATTTCAGATAAAGGTGTTTAAAAATTTATCTTACTACTAGGGTGGCGCAGTGGTTAGCACCGCAGCCTCACAGCTCCAGCGACCCGGGTTCAATTCTGGGTACTGCCTGTGCGGAGTTTGCAAGTTCTCCCTGTGTCTGCGTGGGTTTCCTCCGGGTGCTCCGGTTTCCTCCCACATGCCAAAGACTTGCTGGTTGATAGGTTAATTGGCCATTATAAATTGCCCCTAGTATAGTTAGGTGGCAGGGAAATATAGGGAAGGTGGGGATGTGGTAGCAATATGGAATTAGAGTAGGATTAGTATAAATGGGTGGTTGATGGTTGGCACAGACTCGGTGGGCCGAAGGGCCTGTTTCAGTGCTGTATCTCTAAACTAAACTAAACTAAACTAATCAAAACAACAAAACGTGCATTTTTGTGAAGAAGCTTTAAATGAGAAGACTAATTTAATTACTTATTTTCTTGTCACTATTTTGAACACTGATTTAGTGAGATACCTGGCATTGTTTTCGCTTGCATAAGTACTCTATCTTTTCCCGTACACTTGGGGCTAGATTTTAAGAAGCCCTTGATGCCCTGATCCGTGGCGAGTGGGGGGGCCTGAAGATGGCTCCGGATGAGGCCGGCCACGGACCTCAATGCCGGCAGAGCCCGGCCTGTTCCTTCCTGCCGCTGGGCGATAGGACCACAATTAACATATTCAAATTGATAAAATTAATACTTTGAAATACACTTGCCTAAGATCTTCGACACGGTGGCAGGCACTCCTGCGCCTTCAGATCCCCGTCCGGGGAAACGAGGCATGACACTGGTGGGGAGGGGGGAGGAGTTAAGTTTATCCGTGCTGGGGTGGGGAACGGGGTTAAATACGCGTAATGGGTGTAAGGGATGATGGGAAGGATTGAACCTTAAACTTTGTGTGGTTTGGGGGGGGGTTGGTCAGACATAAAAAGTGAGTGTTTTGGGGCAGAAGGGCAAATAGTTAATTTTATTTTATTTTTATTTTAGAGATACAGCACTGAAACAGGCCCTTCAGCCCACCGAGTCTGTGCCGACCAACAACCACCCATTTATACTAACCCTACAGTAATCTCATATTCCCTACCACTTACCTACACTAGGGGCAATTTACAACGGCCAATTTACCTATCACCTGCAAGTCTTTGGATGTGGAAGGAAAGCGGAGCACCCGACGAAAACCCACGCGGTCACAGGGAGAACTTGTAAATTCTGCACAGGCAGTACCCAGAATCGAACCTGGGTCCCTGGAGCTGTGAGGCTGTGGTGCTAACCACTGCGCCGCCCAATGTGGTTTTGTAGTTAATGTGGTTTTTATTGCCAATGGGAAAGGGGTGTTGGAAATTTATTTGATAAGTTTTGGTGGGGGAGTGTATCGTTAAAAATTCAAATATGCCGGCAGGATTGGCTGCCCTTTGAAAATGGGACCAACGCCTGCGCACAGGTAGCTGATGTCATTGCCATCTCTCTCGCTCCCCCTCTCGCTCCCCCTCTTCCCCCTCTCGCTCCCCCTCTTCCCCCTCTCTCTTGATTCTTTGGCATCCAGGGGGATCTAGATTTGGGCAAGCTGATCACATGATCAAATGGAAGATTTTTCGCAGATGGCAAAGCTGGAAGTAAAAAGCCGAGAATATAAATCACATTTAAATCATTGTACTGAAAACAAAATAAAGATTGGGACATAGACAATGGGGGTGAAGGGAGAAATATAAATACCAGAACACTTTAAAAAAAAAAAAAAAAAAAAATCTGCAATTTTTAAATGTTCTTCTGAGGGAATGAGATTCCATACTTAGAATATTTGTTTTTTTGGGTCAGAGTTGTTCAGTGGTACTTATGACTTTGTATGCCATTTAAAAATTAACTTACTCCTGATTGAATGAGGCTTAAAGTTTTTTTCCATTGGTCCTTACAGCGAGAATAGATTGAAGTTCAGGAAAATCAGTGATTTCTAATTGATTCCATCCGTGAAGACTGAAACAGCACACCCTGTGGAGGAGCAGGCTATGGTTCCATTTTCTGTCATTTCTTCTCTCCCTTTCAGTATTGTTTACGTCCTGAGTGAAAGAGGATACATGTGCTGGTATAAACTTTGTTGGAAAACATGGACAAGAGGAGATTGGATGTGGCTAAAAATGAGACAAATTCAACCATATTGACTTTTAGTGACAAAGTAATGCAATACATAAAATGACATAGAAAGATGATACAAGACAGAGGAAAATTATTGACAGCATCACCATGAATTCAGTAATGGGTTGGCTTGCTATGCTTGTTTGTTTATTTCATTTTTTCCTATTTTGGAAAATTCATGGAGCGTGACAAACCAAATATACTATTTATCACGAAATAAAGGCATTTACACAAGGATAGTGAGTTGTTTGGGTTAGCGGAAGGAAAATATGGAGAAGATTATGTTGGGGGATCGAAGACGTAGCTGAAAAGAAAGAGTTTGAGGAAGTTTTTGAAAGCTGACCTAGGGAACTAGAGTTCCAATAGGCAGCTGCATAGTGACTGAACAAATAGATACTAATGTTGGCAGGGAATATGAGGGTAGGGGTGAGGGAGTGAAACATGGAGAAATCTGATCGAGGCCAAAGGGTGTTTGTGGAGATGGATATAAGGTAGGAGAAGATCACTAAGCCATGAGATGATGAAGCTTCAGAGGGACTTGAAAGCAATGTTATGTATTTTGTAGGGTAGATGCCAGTGTTGTAGCTGTACTGGAACAGCTTGGCTAGGGGCGCGGCAAGTTCTGGAGCACAGGTCTTCAGTACTATTGCCGGAATATTGTCAGGGCCCATAGCTTTTGCAGTATCCTGTGCCTTCAGTCGTTTCTTGATATCACACAGAGTGAATCGAATTGGCTGAAGTCTGGCATCTGTGATGCTGGGTACTTCAGGAGGAGGCCGAGATGGATCATCAACTTGGCACTTCTGGCTGAAGATTGTTGCAAATGCTTCTGCCTTATCTTTTGCACTGATGTGCTGGGCTCCCCCATCATTGAGGATGGGGATATTTGTGGAGCCACCTCCTCCAGTTAGTTGCTTAATTGTCCAGCACCATTCACAGCTGGATGTGGCACGAATGCAGAGCTTAGACCTGATCCGTTGGTTATGGGATCGCTTAGCTCTTTCGCATGCTGCTAACGCAGTTTGGCATGCAAGTAGTCCTGGGTTGTAGCTTCACCAGGTTGACACCTCATTTTGAGGTATGCTTGGTGCTGCTCCTGGCAAGCCCTCCTGCACTCTTCATTGAACCAGGGTTGGTCTCCTGGCTTGATGGTAATGGTAGAGTGGGGGATATGCCGGGCCATGAGGTGACAGATTGTGGTTGAGTACAGTTCTGCTGCTGCTGATGGCCCACAGCATCTCATGGATGCCTAGTTTTGCATTGCTAGATCTGTTCAAAATCTATCCCCTTTAGCACGGTGATAGTGCCACACAACACGATGGACGGTATCCTCAATGTGAAGGCGGGACTTCGTCTCCACAAAGACTGTGCGGTGGTCACTCTTACCAATACTGTCATGGACAGAAGCATCTGTGGCAGGCAGATTGGTGAGGATGTGGCCAAGTATATTTTTCCCTCTTGGTTCCCCCACTACTTTCCGCAGACCCAGTCTAGCAGCTATGTCCTTTAGGACTCGGCCAGCTCGGTCAGTAGTGGTGCTACCGAGCCACTCTTGGTGATGGACATTGAAGTCCTCCACCCAGAGTACATTTTGTGCCCTTGCCACCCTCATTGCTTCCTCCAAGTGGTGTTCAACATGGAGGAGTACTGAGTCATCAGCTGAGGGAGGGCGGTAGGTGGTAATCAGTATGAGGTTACCTTGCCCATGTTTGACCTGATGCCATGAGATGGGGTCATGATCTGGCAGAGGTAGGATGAAGAGTTGTAAAGTTGTTGTTTGGCTTCTGCAGGCAGAGGTCGGTTCACCTAACAACAGAATCACCACCCTTATTAGTAGGCTTGATGACTATGTTAGGTTTGGACCTAAGAAAAAGGAGTGCAGCAAGTTCGGAGGGAGACGGGTTACAGTGAGTAAGGGGAGCAGAGAAATTGAGAACTGCCGGCATGACATGGGCCATCTCAATGAAAAGAATTTTGAAGTCAACTGACTGATGGTAATGAAGTACCAAGATGTAGGGTGATTGGAGTGTGGCTGTAGACATGGGCTGCATTATTTTATTTGAATTAATGCTTGTGTAGAGTTGAGAAGGGACAGTTTAGGAGAGCATCAGAAAAGTTGAGTTCTCAAAGTGATGAAGGCCTGTACTGTGCTTTTGGAAGAGGAGAATAGAGTGGGGGCATGTAATATTGCAAAATTGAAGGAAAGCACTCTTGATAATGGAGCAGATATAGGGAGGAAGCTGAGCTGAGGATCAGGCATTTAGGTTTTGAACCTTCTGACAGCCTGAAGTAACAGCCAGTGTTTGATGAGATCAAGGCCAAAGGCATGGAGGTGTTGGTGTTAGCGAGAAGACTGGCATTGGTTTTCCCAACATTAACTTGGAAGAATTTTTGAGTCATTCAGGTCATGATATTGGATAGGCTATTAGAAAATGCAGCAACAGCTTTTGAATTGATGGAGGAGGCAGAGATATAAAGCTAAATGTTGTCAGCATGCATATGGAAGCTGACCCAAGTTAGTTGCTGTGTTATCAGGCTTATTTGGCTGATGTTTTGTTCCCTTTATACTGATTTCTCATTTTAAGAGCATAAGACAAGTAATAAGAAGGTCTTTAAATGAAACATCACTTCTTGTTCTTAAATATAGTAGTTTCATGATTTAATCTACCTGAAAGGAACAGAGAAGATTGATTGAACTTTATACAGAAACACACACACATTTTGTTTATCGCGAGAGAATAGTGTTCGCATTGCAGCAGTTCTATGAGGGGTATTGGTGGCTATTAATGAAATAGTGGCTTTGGGAGATTTTGAGTTTCTTGTGCTTGTAACAGTATATAGTTAGAGTTTGATAGTTGGAAACTATGTTTGCCTAAGTCATCCAAATGATGACAATGTGAGATTTAAACCACACAAAATACAGTTGTGTCATTGTGCCCCCACCCCTCAATCATTTCGAGGTCAACCAACATGGCATTGGAGCACTACCTCCGTTTCGCTCCTTCTTAAGCCTCCAGGTTTCAGCGAGTGAGCGCGATCCTTGGTTTGGCCGTTGAACTAAGTGTTCCTCAGTTCCCAACTTGGCACCCCTCCTGCAACCCTCCCTGCTGGCCCTCGATCTCCAGATGCTCTCTGCTTTATCCTGACTTTTAGATGTGGAGGCAGACTTATCTTGGGAGTAACATGAGGTAGAGGGATGATGCAGCTCACAGAGGGCACTTCCTGTAGCTAAGTCAGCCAAACCTGGAACTGAGTTGACCAAAATATAGTTGCCCATCTCCCAAATCCTTGACCCCTATTTCTGCCTCTGAGTGCGTTATATAATGAAATATGTTTACGAATCAAATTTAAATGTTATCTGCTGAATTATTTCTCAATATTTTTGTGGCAGTATCTTCACAGACCATAATGAAATCCTCTTGTGTGAATGATCTATGTATCTATGATCAATGGCAGAAAGTACATTGACGGTTACGATCCATGCCGACAGCAAGATTATGCCAGTAAAATAAAAAAAAACCTCAACATTAAATTAGACATTTTAAACAGTTGTAAATGCCTGTGCTAACAACAAAATTGCAATCTGACTGCAGATGTATCCAGACGCTTCATTTAGATGACAACTTTATCATAGCTTTAAGGTATCCATTATTCAGCCATTTTGTTGCAATAAGCTGGGTTAAGTTAATTCACACATGCAAAAATATACAAAATGACGTTTAAAGATTTGTTGTACATTTATTTTACATAATTTGTCATATTTCTGAAGATACATCTTTGTCATCCACAGCATTATATATTTTTTGTGTCTGATAAGGGTAGTTTTTTATTATTAGCAATGATTGGACAGCAGGAAGTAATTTTGAATGTCTTCAAAGGCTTTTAGTTGCTTTTGGAAATGTATGATGAGAACAGGCAAGTAGTGTTTATGGAAAAGGAAATGTTCATGAGGCTGTAGGTTCTTGGCATGTGGACAGAAGGTTTTAATTGTTGGTTTGTTTCTAACTGTATCTCAGCTTTCGTCACTGAAATTAATGTTGTGAACAGAGTTTACAGAATGAAATGGAGCAATTTTTCATTTCATTGTCCTCTATTTCAGAAGTAAATCTGAGTTCTTGAATATGTCGAATATGTAGTCACTTTGATTTCAGTACAATGTCTTCATTTTGATCTTTTCCTGTATCATATAAAGACATTTTTTCCTAGGTTGGCGTCTCACTTCATTTGATCTTTTGTCAGTATTTGGACATTTAGTGCTACTGTTCATACGTAGTGGTGATGTTATTCTCTGTTTTATTTTCCTAAACTTCCAAAGTTGATGCTAGGTATTAAATACCGTGTCAAGTGCAACAAGGTATTCTTTATCTTTGTGCTCATTCGATGGGAACTGAAACCCAATCAATCAATTTGTGAGATATGTGCAAGTGTCTCTGCTCAGAAAAGAATGGGTCATGTAGGATATGATACTGGACTGGCAACATAGAGATTCTAAGTTCAGATTCCAGCATGGCAAGTTGTGAAATTGAATTCAAAAATTATGGATGGGCATCAGAAAAATGATAATTTAAGCTGCTGAATTTTTTTTTTAAAAGAATAATTGGGTTCGCTAATGTCATTCTTACCTGGTATGATCTTCACGTGAGTCCAGTCCCACACAGCATGATCCATTATTACTGCCCTCAAAGTAACTCGGGATGTAAAATATGTACTGCCTTGTCAATGACGACCATACCCCAAGAAAAAAAGAAAACGCAATGCTGAGACCATCTTGAAAGAGTAAGCCTAGAGAAATCAGCTGGTTGGTACTGTTGTCATGATAGATGCAGAGATTCCCATCCTCGTATTGCTGGAACCTGGGCTCCCATGCAAGGAGCCAGGCATGCTACCAAGTTAGTGTTCTTGGTAATGCTTCTTGCCATCACACCCATGTTGTAAAAGGAGATGCTCTTTCTATTTCTTGTCTCTGTGTTGCAGTTTCTCTCCTCAATATCCTCACTATCTTTTCTTCTGGTGGAAGCAGGCTATTTCCAGTAGTTGAGGAGTCAAGAATGAAAAGGCAAGATGATACAAGATACAACATGAAACATCATGCAAGAGATTTAGACCAGAGGGGAGAAGAAATTTCTTTACACAGATAGTTTGGAGGCTATATAATTCACTTCCAGAATAAGTGGTGGAGGCAGAAACTATGGTTCAGAATTTCCTTCGAGTTCCTCTTTTTCTGCAGAGTGGGAACAACACTCTGGCGGCACAGTGGCGCAGTGGTTAGCACTGCAGCCTCACAGCTCCAGGGACCCGGGTTCAATTCCGGGTACTGCCTGTGTGGAGTTTGCAAGTTCTCCCTGTGTCTGCGTGGGTTTTCTCCGGGTGCTCCGGTTTCCTCCCACAAGCCAAAAGACTTGCAGGCTGATAGGTAAATTGGCCATTATAAATTGTCACTAGTATAGGTAGGTGGTAGGGAAATATAGGGACAGGTGGGGATGTTTGGTAGGAATATGGGATTAGTGTAGGATTAGTATAAATGGGTGGTTGATGTTCGGCACAGACTCGGTGGGCCGAAGGGCCTGTTTCAGTGCTGTATCTCTAATCTAATCTAATCTAAACTCCAAGGATTTTCTATACCTATGCGAACATTCAAGATTAGTTTGGGGAGGTGAAGGGAAGTGGTTAAATGTGATTAGAACTATTTACTCACGTGGAGGTCAGACACAACACAAACTAGTTGGGCTGAAAAGCCTGCTTCCATGTTGTAACTTCATTGTTTTTTAACCTCGTAGAAATATAAAGCCAGGGAAAAGAATGGGTGTGGAGAGGGCAAGAGACAGGCACTTGAGTTGAGATGCATTGGGGGGGAAAAACTGAAAAGGGGAAGGTCAGGAAGGAACGGTAGTTGGGGCCAGAAGTAGTTGAAGGGAGAGGAAAAGAGTAAGAGTGGAGACTCTAGGCAGGATACTGTAGGACAAGGGGTGAGAAGGATCCACTGCTTGGGATGGGAGCAGAAAGGAGGAAAATTTAATTCTTCTGGCAGCCACAGATTTGGGGAGGGCCCTTTCCAGTTTAAACAACAGGTTTCCCTGAAGTTATGGGAGTACTATTGTGAAACATTTAATGCTTTTGTTCTTGTTTTAAGTGGCAATCTATGCTGTACAGCGGAGTGAATGGGGGTGGTTGTGCAAGGAGGTTAAAGTTAGCTTGTAGGGGTTTTGAATTGCTGCCATGATGGGGAGTGGGGTTTCCAATTTCAACTGAATGTGAGAGGGAAGTCACTGTCACCTTTGTGTGGGTGTAGTGTGTTTATCCAACACCTTTTTTAGTGTGGGCTATCAGGGTTTGATCGAAATACTATGGGTGGGTGTGAGGTTGGTGGGTGTCACCAAGGTTTGCTGTGCAGAGACAAATGGGATAGGTGCAGCTGTCTTAATTGAATTTCAGTGCTGATGTGAGTTTGTTTGGAAGGTTTAAAATACATTGTGGATTTTTCCATTGTATTCTCATGGTGGGGGGGTGGCTGGTGGTGGTTGGTGAGGAGGCAGTTGCATTGTCCTATTGCAGTTGTGCTATTTACTCTTTCTTGTGTAGCATGACTTGCAGTCTGAATACTTGTTGGCCAGGCGGAAGATGCTGCAGTTTGGAATACTTGAGGAAATGTTTGTTGTACGCTGCTGATACTGTACCTTTTGTCATTTTTTTAGTTCCTTTACTGTGATCTTCTATTTCCATAATTCATTGTGTTAATCTTTATATTTTTCACTCTTCCTCTCTATGCTTGTTTCATTGTTGTGCTTCACAGCCAATTTTGGTACTATGCCAATGGAGGTTCAGTCCAAATCCGGTATGGTGTAAAATGGCCTGCCAATTCACTATTGCCTGTTCTGCGTCAATGCTGAAGACCAATTTATCCCCGTTGCTGATATATAATAAATGTAGATTTTTCACAATCCTTGTTGGTAATGCCTCCAGTATGTCACAATCATTGATAATAGTAACAGTTGTTATTATTTCCTGAAGACATAGTGCTGTAATCTCTGAAAGTAATATCACATTAATGCCTGTTATAATTACTTGCTTAAGAGCTGAACTATCAGTCTATTATAACAAACACAACTGAAAAGCATACGGTGAGTAAAACTTTGGGAGATTTACTAGTGTACAATATGTGAGTATCTGCTGTAGTATTTTAAGTGTTTGTGGTATTTAATGGATTTTGATCAACTCCTTTTATATAGAAATAATATTGGGTTACTATGGAACACTGTACTGTTCAGTTTAGGGTCAAGGCACTGTAGCTCCGTAGGTAATAGATTATTGTTGGCTCAAGTATATTAACCACTGCATCAGTGACGAGCTGCAATGGAATGAAAGTCTGGACGGATTTATTGTCTATCAGGAGATTTGAAGAATAGCAGAATTGGTCAACTGTATTGACATGGATGCCAAACTGTAATATTTGTCTAAATTCACATTTTGCCTTTTAAGTGGTTGTCAGAACAATGGCTAAACCAGTTTTGTTCAGAGATCATCTCAAGTGAAATAACCATGTTATTTGTTGTAAGCATTTTGTAGAAATGCTAAATTAAGGATTTTAGTTTTGCAAATAACTTATTAGGCCTGGAGGGGGCACTGCCTGCACTGCTTTTAATATAAGCAGCAAACAGATTATTTGGTCATTATCGCATTGCTGCTTGCAGGAGTTTGCTGTGCACATACTGGCTGCTGCATTTCCTGCAAGACAACAGTGATTACGCTCTCAAAATAAAGTGCTTAATTGGCTGTAACGCACTTTGTGATCCCCAGTAGTCGAGAAAGGTCCCCTTGGGAACGAGCAATCGTAATATGATAGAATTCTTCATCAAGATGGAGAGTGACGTGGTTGATTCTGAGACAAGGGTCCTGAATCTTGGTAAAGGAAACAACAAAGGTATGAGGCGCGAGTTGGCCATGACGGATTGGGAAACGTTACTTAAGGGGATGACAGTGGATAGGTAATGGCAAACATTTAAAGAGTGCATGGATGAACTGCAACAGTTGTTTAAAACAGGAAAGGTAGCCAAACCATGGCTTACAAGGGAAATGAGAGATAGCATTAGATCCAAGGAAGAGGCATATAAATTTGCCAAGAAAAACAGCAGACCTGAGGAATGGGAGCAGTTTAGAATTCAGCAAAGGAGGACCAAGGGATTGATTAAGAAGGGGGAAATAGAATACGAGAGCAAGCTTGTGGGGAACATAAAAACTGACTGTAAAAGTTTCTATAGGTATGTGAAGAGAAAAAGATTGGTGAAGACAAACGTAGGTCCCTTACAGTCAGAAACAGGGGAATAAATAAATGGCTGACCAACTAAATGCATACTTTGGTTCTGTCTTCACAAAGGAGGACACAAATATACCAGAAATGTTGGGGAACACAGGGCTTGATGAGAGAGAGGAACTGAAAGAAATCAGTATTAGTAGAGAAATGGTGTTGGGGAAATTGATGGGATTGAAGGCCGATAAATCCCCAGGGCCTGATGGTATGCATCCCAGAGTACTTCGGGAGGTGGCCCTAGAAATAGTGGATGCAATGGTGGTCATCTTCCAAGATTCTATAGACTCTAGAACAGTTCCTACAGATTGGAGGGTAGCTAATGTAACCCCACTATTTAAAAAGGGAAGTAGAGAGAAAGCAGGGAATTATAGACCTGTCAGGCTAACATCGGTAGTGGGGAAAATTCCAGAGTCCGTTATCAAAGATTTTATAGCAAAGCACTTAGAGAACAGTGGTAGAATTGGGCAGAGTCAGCATGAATTTACGAAAGGGAAATCATGCTTGACAAATCTACTAGACTTCTTTGAGGATGTAACCAGTAGAGTTGATGAGTGGGAGCCAGTGGATGTGGTTTATTTGGAATTTCAGAAGGCTTTCAACAAAGTCCCACATAAGAGATTAGCATGTAAAATTAAAGCGCTTGGGATTGGGGGTAGTGTATTGCGATGGATAGAAAATTGGTGGACAGACAGGAAACAAAGAGTAGGGATAAATGGGTCTTTTTCCGAATGGCAGGCAGTGACTAGTGGGATACCACCGGAATCGGTGCTAGGACCCCAGCTATTCACAATATACATTAATGATATAGATGAGGGAACTAAATGTAATATTTCCAAATTTGCAGATAACACAAAACTGGGTGGGATGGTGAGTTGTGAGGAGGATGCAGAGAGGCTTCAGGGTGATTTGGACAAGTTGAGTGAGTGGGCTAATGCATGGCAGATTCAGTATAATGTGGATAAATGTGAGGTTATCCACTTTGGTAGCAAAAACAGGAAGGCAGATTATTATCTGAATGGCTATTAACTGAGAGAGGGGAATATGCAGCGAGACCTGAGTGTTCTCCTACACCAGACGCTGAAGGTAAGCATGCAGTTGTAACAGGTGGTAAAAAAAGGCAAGTGGTATGTTGGCCTTCATAGCGAGAGGATTCGAATACAGAAGCAGGGATGTCTTGCTGCAATTATACAGGGCCTTGGTGAGGCCATACCTGGAATATTGTGTGCAGTTTTGGTCTCCTTATCTGAGGAAGGATGTTCTTGCTATAGAGAGGGTGCAGCGAAGGTTTACCAGACTGATTCCTGGGATGGCGAGACTGATGTATGAGGAGAGATTGAGTCGGTTAGGATTATATTCGCTGGAGTTCAGAAGAGTGAGGGGGATCTCTTAGAAACCTATAAAATTCTAACAGGACTTGACAGGATAGATGCAGGAAGGATGTTCCCGATGGTGGGGGAGTCCAGAACCAGGGGTCATAGTCTAAGGATACGGGGTAAACCTTTCAGGACTGAGATGAGGAGAAATTTCTTCACCAAGGGAGTGGGGAGCCTGTGGAATTCGCTACCACAGAAAGCAGTTGAGGCCAAAACATTGAATGTTTTCAAAAAGGAGTTAGATATAGTTCTTGGGTCGAATGGGATCAAAGGGTATGCGGCGAAAACCGGAACAGGCTACTGAGTTGGATGATCAGCCCTGATCATAATGAATGGCGGAGCAGGCTCGAAGGGCCAAATAGCCTACTCCTGCTCCTATTTTTCTATGTTTCTATAAATGCAACTCTTTTCTTTAATAAAATGAAAGTGTTTCTGTATATAACAAAAGCAAAATACAAAAGCTGGAAATCTGAAATAAAAACAAAGAAAATGCTGGAAATACTCAGCAAGGTCAGGCAGCCTCTGTGGAGAGAAAAACAATGTTAACATTACAGATTGGTGACCTTTTCATCAGAACTGGCAGTGGTTAGAGATGAAACAGGTTTTAAGCAAGTACAGAGGCCAGGGAAGAAAGGTCAAAAGGGAAGTTATATGATGGGGTGGAAGGCAGGAGTGGTTAAATGACAAAAGGGGATGGAAATAGAATCAGAGTTATACAGCACAGAAACAGGCCCTTCGGCCCATCGTGTCTGTCCCGGACATCAAGCACCTAACTATTCTAATCCCATTTTCCAACACTTGGCCCGTAGCTTTGTATGCTATGGCATTTCAAGTGCTCATCTAAGTACTTCTTAAATGTTGTGGGGGTTCCTGCCTCTATCACCTCTTCAGGCAGTGCATTCCAGATTCCAACCACCCTCTGGGTGAAAATTTTTCCCCTCAAATGTCCTCTAAACTTCCTGCCCCTTACCTTAAATCTATGCCCCCTGGTTATTGATCCCTCTGCTAAGGGAAAAAATTTCTTCCTATCTAACCTATCAATGCCCCTCATACTTTTGTCCCCCCCTTAGCCTTCTCTGCTCGAAGGAAAACAACCCTAGCCTATCCAGTCTCTCTTCATAGCTGAAATGCTCCAGCCCAGGCAACATCCTGGTGAATCTCCTCTGCACCCTCTCCAGGGCAATCACATCCTTCCTATAGTGTGGTGCCCAGAACTGTACACAGTACTCCAGCTGTGGCTTAGCTAGCGTTTTATACAACTCCATCATAACCTCCCTGCTCTTCTATTCTATGCCTCGGCTAATAAAGGCAAGTATTCCATATGTCTTTCTAACCACCTTATCTACCTGTGCTGCTACCTTCAGTGATCTATGGACAAGTACACCAAGGTGCCTCCTGCTACTAAGCCAATTTTGGATCCAATTTGCCAAATTACCCTGCATCCCATGGGCTCTTACCTTCTTAACCAATCTCCCATGCGGGACCTTATCAAAAGCCTTACTGAAGTCCATGTATATTGCATCAACTGCTTTAACCTCATCTACACATCTAGTCACTGCCTTGAAAAATTCAATCAAGTTAGTTAGACACGATCTCCCCCGACAAAGCCGTGCTGACTATCCCTGCTTAATCCCTGCTTCTGCAAGTGGAGATTAATCCTGTCCCTCAGAATTTATTCCAGTAGTTTCCCTACCACTGATGTTAGACTCACCGGTCTGTAATTACCTGGTTTATCCCTGCTACCCTTCTTGAATCATAGTACCACATTCGCTGTCCTCCAGTCCTCTGGTACCTCTCCTGTGGCCAGAGAGGATTTGAAAATTTGTGTCAGAGCTCCTGCAATCTCCTCCCTTGCCTCACATAACAGCCTGGGATACATCTTATCCGGGTCTGGGGATTTATCCACTTTTAAACCCTCTAAAATAGTTAATACTTCCTCCCTTTCAATGCTAATATGTTCAAATATATCACAATCCCCCTCCCTGATCTCTACACCTACATCGTCCTTCTCCATAGTGAACACAGACGAAAAGTAATCATTTAAAACCTCACCTATGTCCTCCCAGTCCACACACACATTGCCACTTTGGTCCCTAATGGGCCCTTCTCTTGCCCTTAATGTACTTAGAAAACGCCTTAGGATCTTCCTTTATCTTGCCCACCAGTGTTTTTTCATGTCCCCTCTTCGCTCTCCTAATTACTTTTTTTAAGTAACCCCCCCTACACTTTCGATACTCCTAGTGCCTCTGCTGTTTTCAGCGATCTGAACCTCCTTTTTTTTCCTGATCCAATCCTCTATATCCCTTGACATCCAGGGTTCCCTGAACTTATTGGTCCGATCTTTCACCTTTAATGGATACAAGTTGACTCTGAACTCTCACTATTTCCTCTTTGAATGACTCCCACTGGTCTGGTGTAGTCTTTCCTACAAGTAGCTGCTCCCAGTCCACTTTGGCCAGATCCTGTTTTATCGTGTTGAAATTGGCCTTCCCCCAATTCAGTACCTTTATTTCTCATCCATCTTTGTCCTTTTCCATAACTACCTTAAATCTTACAGCTTTATGGTCACTGTCCACGAAATGCCGCCCCCACTGACATTTCTACCACGTGTCCAGCTTCATTCCCTAGGATTAAGTCCAGTACTTACAGTAGAGAAAGAAAATGTTGTCGAGGAGAATACTGAGATTCAGCCTACTAGGCTAGATGGGATTGAGGTTCACAAGGAGGAGGTGTTAGCAATTTTGGAAAGTGTGAAAATAGATAAGTCCCCTGGGCCAGATGGGATTTATCCTAGGATTCTCTGGGAAGCCAGGGAGGAGATTGCAGAGCCTTTGTCCTTGATCTTTATGTCGTCATTGTCGACAGGAATAGTGCCAGAAGACTGGAGGATAGCAAATGTTGTCCCCTTGTTCAAGAAGGGGAGTAGAGACAGCCCTGGTAATTATAGACCTGTGAGCCTTACTTCGGTTGTGGGTAAAATGTTGGAAAAGGTTATAAGAGATAGGATTTATAATCATCTTGAAAAGAATAAGTTCATTAGCGATAGTCAGCACGGTTTTGTGAAGGGTAGGTCGTGCCTCACAAACCTTATTGAGTTTTTCGAGAAGGTGACCAAACAGGTGGATGAGGGTAAAGCAGTGGATGTGGTGTATATGGATTTCAGTAAGGCGTTTGATAAGGTTCCCCACGGTAGGCTATTGCAGAAAATACGGAAGCATGGGGTTGAAGGTGATTTAGAGCTTTGGATCAGAAATTGGCTAGCTGAAAGAAGACAGAGGATGGTGGTTGATGGCAAATGTTCATCCTGGAGTTTAGTTACTAGTGGTGTACCGCAAGGATCTGTTTTGGGGCCACTGCTGTTTGTAATTTTTATAAATGACCTGGATGAGGGTGTAGAAGGGTGGGTTAGTAAATTTGCGGATGACACGAAGGTCAGTGGAGTTGTGGATAGTGCCGAAGGATGTTGTAGGGTACAGAGGGACATAGGCTGCAGAGCTGGGCTGAGAGATGGCAAATGGAGTTTAATGCGGAAAAGTGTGAGGTGATTCACTTTGGAAGGAGTAACAGGAATGCAGAGTACTGGGCTACTGGGAAGATTCTTGGTAGTGTAGATGAGCAGAGAGATCTTGGTGTCCAGGTACATAAATCCCTGAAAGTTGCTACCCAGGTTAATAGGGCTGTTAAGAAGGCATATGGTGTGTTAGCTTTTATTAGTAGGGGGATCGAGTTTCGGAGCCACGAGGTCATGCTGCAGCTGTACAAAACTCTGGTGAGACCGCACCTGGAGTATTGCGTGCAGTTCTGGTCACCGCATATTAGGAAGGATGTGGAAGCTTTGGAAAGGGTGCAGAGGAGATTTACTAGGATGTTGCCTGGTATGGAGGGAAGGTCTTACGAGGAAAGGCTGAGGGACTTGAGGTTGTTTTCGTTGGAGAGAAGGAGGAGGAGAGGTGACTTAATAGAGACATATAAGATAATCAGTGGGTTAGTTAGGGTGGATAGTGAGTCTTTTTCCTCGGATGGTGATGGCAAACACGAGGGGACATAGCTTTAAGTTGAGGGGTGATAGATATAGGACAGATGTTAGAGGTAGTTTCTTTACTCAGAGAGTAGTAGGGGCGTGGAACGCCCTGTCTGCAACAGTAGTAGACTCGCCAACGTTAAGGGCATTTAAGTGGTCATTGGATAGACATATGGATGAAAATGGAATAGTGTAGGTCAGATGGTTTCACAGGTCGGCGCAACATCGAGGGCCGAAGGGCCTGTACTGCGCTGTAATGTTCTAATTCTAATTCTAAATACTGCTCCTTCTCTTGTAGGATTTTCTACATACTGGCTCAAAAAGCTCTCCTGTGTGCATTTTAAGAATTCCGCCCGCTGTAAGCCTTTTGCACTAGGAGTATCCCAGTTGATATTGGGGAAGTTGAAATCCCCTACTATTATTACCCTATTATTTTTACACCTCTGAGATTTGCCTACATATCTGCTCCTCTATCTCTCCCTGACTGTTTGGAGACCTGTAAGACGCTCCCAGCCAAATGATTGCCCCCTTTTTGTTTTTAAGTTGTACCCGTATGGCCTCATTTGAGGAACCTTCTAAGATATCATCCCTCTTACTTGACTTAATTAACAGTGCAATGCCACCTCCTCTTTTACCCCCTCCCCTGTCTCGCTTGTAGATTCTGTACCCTGGAATATTGAGCTGCCAGTCCTGCCCTTCCCTCAACCATGTCTCTGTGATAGCAATAATATCATAATCCCATGTGCTAATCAACGCCCTCAATTCATCTGCCTTACTAGTAAGACTGCTTGCATTCAAATAGATGCAATCCAGCCATACATTTTTCACTTGTGCCTTAACAGGTCTATATTTGCTTTGCCTTGCAGACTGACTCAGTTTCTCTTTTATATTTGACTGTGCATCACCCCCTACTGTACCTCCACTCTCTATCCCACCCCCTGCCAAATTAGTTTAAACCCTCCCCCCAACAACAGTACTTGCAAAAGCAGTGTTTGTGGGGAGAGAAACAAACCAGAGTGAATGTTTCAGGTCAATGACCTTTCATCAACCTGAAACGGTAACTCTTTTTGTCACTCCACTCTCAAAGGGTGGTGACAATCTGTTAATTGAGGTGTTGTGTTTCTAACAGTGTGCTTCAGTTTATTAAAAATAAAATTCTTCAACAGCAAATTGTCTCTTTTATCAGAATTAATATTTTAGGAGACTTGGGGAGGGAAAAGAATCAACAAATATCTGTGTATTGGCATCTGCGCTCTAACTGTTGCCTTGCTTATGCTCTGTTGCCTTCCATTTCCAAACAGTGTCTGGACACTTAATAGACCTTTGGCTCATGGCCAACCTATTGTAATCTCTCCTTTTACACCAATATCGCCCTATTCCTTTCGATTGCTCATTTCAACAGATCTATCAAGGTGAAGGCTAAATACATTTGATGTTGCTGCACTGTCCCAGGTTGCCAAAATTGCACATTTCAACCCTTATTGGCTGCCATGCAGTACCGTCTGTCATTCATGCACCTCAACTGTTTTGCAAAAAATACCAACTACTAGCTAAACAAAACTAAGTACTTCAGATAGCATCCCCTTGATTCCCCAAGAAAATTTCTAGAGAAATCCGATCGCTTTCACAGCGCTTCAGATCTAAATTTATTGCCATTAGGGGCACCCAGAGAGAACAGGAAGAGAGAAGGTAATTATGGACTATTTTCTTGCTTCATTGAGGAAGTGGCCATTCAGCTTCCAGGCCACTCAAACCCCAACAACTGAACTATATTCTGATAAACATAGTTGTGATCTGACCGATATGTGACTCCTGTCACACAGCAACGTGGTTGATTTTTCCTTGCTCAATTAGGGACAGACAACAAATAGCGGTCTAGCAATCAACACCCATACTCATACTTACCGCTGCAAATTTAACGCAATTCGATATTGTGTGGCTCTAGAAATGAACAGCATTAATTCGACACATGTCTGTGGCCAATTTGCCACATATATCAAGCGCATTTGACAACACTAGTACAAAGGACTTGAACAGAATCATTACCGATACCTTCCATTTAAAATAAAATGTGGGAGCAGTGGTTATGATCTGAAATTTTTGAACTCTGTCTTGAGTTGAAAGGCTGTGAAGTGTTTACTCGAAAGATGAAGTGCTGTTCTTCAAGCTTCCGTTAAGCTTTATTGGAACAGTATAGGAGGCCGAAGTCAGTTGGGAGTAGGATGGAGAAATAAAGTGGCAAGTGACCGGAAGCTCAAGATCACATTGTTTCTGTATATTTTGATTATTTCTGTTGCTCTTGCAGATGTGTTAGTGCACCTTAAGAGGAGTGGCCAGTAAGTACCTTTTCTAAAGTAAATTTTTAATACACCATGCTAACTTTATACCTTGATAAAATCACAGAATTGTTACAGTGCAGAAGGAGGCCGTTCGGCCCATCATTTCCCACAGGCTCTCCGAAAGAGCAGTTCACTTAGTGCCATTCCCCCGCCTTCTCCCCATAGCCCTGCACATTCTTCCTTTTCACATAACAGTCTAATTCCCTTTTGAATGCTTTAATTGAAACTGCCTTCAGCACACATTCAGGCGAATTGTTACTGCCTGATTTCGAACCGGGGACCTTTCACGTGTTAGGTGAACGTGATAACCACTACAGTACGGAAAATACCTAAGTATGCATTTACATAAACATGAAAATTTTAGCATTACATGTCAGTCTTACAGATTGTATTGAGATTAAATAACTTATACAAAAAGATTTCTCAGCATAGCATCGCTGGATGTGTAGATTGGTATAATTGAAAAAATATTTTATCACGTCGTGTGATGAACAGAAACTATTCTAAATTAGGATAAATTTGAAAATATTAAAAATGTTTTAAAGAACAAAAATTTAAAAGATGATCTATCTGCCTAAGACTAAGAACTTAAAAGGAATCATCATCTGATGACTCAGATTGACTGACTGAAGGATTTCTCACCGGCTTCAAATACATCTTATAGAGTTTATGGAGAATTTACCTCCAGGATCCCACTCAAAAACATGTTGGATTGTGGTGGCCTACTGTCCTGTCACAAATTGGCTTGGATTTTCCTCCCCCTGCCCCCACTGAGATCACTGCCTCCCCACTCCTTTTCTACCCACTGCTGCAAATGGTAATGAAGGGCATGGGGTTCTGATAGAATTTTTGATTTCCACCACACACCGCTGCCTTCTGAGGTGCCTTCTGAGGCCACCATGTGGAATTTAGCAGTATGTCATGGGAAATAGCAGTAAATACCCAAATGGAGGTGGAATGCCTTGAAGTGGCCTGCTTCCCCTCCAGATGGCACCAGAGAGTTACCTTGCATGGTCGAAGACGAGGCCTTCAGTGAAAGTCAGCTTTTCAATCTGCTAACTGTGTCTGCCCCTTTTAAGGTCCCTTGTCAAATCTTCTGCGTCTTTACAGCGAGGCTCTTTCTTGATTGAGAGTCCTGCTTGGGATCCTGTGTACTTCATTAAAAAAATTCACCAACAGAGGTGTGGTTACTATCCCTGCACTATTTATAATATATTTCCATAATAATAGAGATATGTCTATACTGTTCATGCTGTTGTATGATTGCCTTTGAGTAATGTCCCCTCAAGATCATAGTATGCAAATGAGCTAAGTGACAGGGCACAGTCATGTGACTCAGCACCTGAGTCACCCTACAACTATAACACCTAGAGGCAAGTTCTGTAAATAGTTAGCTCTGTGCTATATAATAGTTTAGCTGTAATAAACCTGTTTGAGATCTTCAACCAACTGGAGTTGTTTATAGGCCACCAAACATTAGTGATACGTGGTGCATGGTATTAATCAGGAGATTAGAGAAGCATGTAACATGGGTAATACAGTAGTTATGGGTGACTTCAATCTGCACATAGACTGGGTAAACCTAATGAGCACTAATGCTATGGAGGATGAGTTTCTGGAGTGTGTTGGGAATGGTTTTCTAGAGCAGTATGTTGAGGAACTGACTATAGAACAGGCTATTTTAGATCTAGTATTATGTAATGAGAAAGGGCTAATTAATCTTGTTGTAAAAGAACCTTTAGGGATGAGTGACCATAATATGGTAGAATTTTACATTATGTTTGAAAGTGAGGTAGTTCAATCTGAAGCCAGGGTGTTAATTTGAGCAAAGGAAGTTATGAAGGTATGAGGGGCAAATAAGCTGAGGTGGATTGGGAAAACACATTAAGAGGTATGGCAGTGCATAGACAATGGATAGTTTTCAGAGAATTATTACATAGTTTACAGCAGCTATACATTCCTTCAAGGCACAAAAACCCCGACAGTAAAGGCAGTCGACCATGGCTAACAAAGGAAGTTAAGGAGTGTGTAAGATTTTTTTTAAAAGGCTGATGACGTTGCCAGAAATAGTAGTAAACCTGATGATTGGGAGGATTTTAGAACAAAGGAAAGGAGGATGAAGAAACTGATATAGAAAGGGAGAATAGAATATGAATGTAAATAAGCAAAAACATAAAAATGGACTGTAAAAACCTCTATAGGTACGTAAAAAGGAAACTTTTGGCTAAGACAAATGTGGGTCCATTAAAGGCAGAGTCAGGAGAATTTATAATGGGGAATAGAGAAATGGCAGAGAAGCTAAATTATTATTTTGTGTCTGTCTTCACTGAGGAAGATGCAAGAAATCTCCCAGAATTAGAGATCCCAGGGACAAGGGAGAATGAGGAATTGAAGGCAATTAGTATTAGTAAGAATGTTGTATTGGAGAAATTAATGAGGCTAAAGGTTGATAAGTCCCCAGGACCTGATATTCTACACCCCAGAATGTTGAAAGAAGTAGCTATAGAGATAGTGGATGCATTGGTGATCATCTTCCAAAATTCTATCGTTTCTGGAACTGTTCCTGCAGATTGGAAGGTACAAATGTCACCCTACTATTTAAGAAGGGAGGGAGAGAGAAAACTGGGAACTACAGACCTGTTAGCCTTACATCAGTAGTAGGAAAAATGTTAGAATCTATTCTAAAGGATGTGATAAATGGACACTTGGATAATAATGATCTGATTGGGCATAGTCAACATGGATTTATGAATGGGAGATCATGTTTGATGACCCTGTTGGAGTTTTTTTGAGGATATTACTAACAGAATTGATAAAGGGGAGTGGGTGGATGTAGTATACTTGGATTTTCAGAAGGCTTTTGATAAAGTCCCCTACAGGAGCTTGGTTAGCAAAATTAAAGCACATGGGATAGGTGGTAATATACTGGCATGGATTGAGGATTGGTTAATAGGCAGAAAGCAGAGAGTAGGAAAAAACTGGTCATTCTCACTTTGGCAGGCTGTGACTAGTGGGGTAACGCAGGGCCCCAGCCGTTCACAATATATATCAATGATTTGGATGTTGGTCCTCACATCCAATATTTCCAAGTTCGCAGATGACACAAAATCAGGTGGGAATGTGTGTTGTGAGGAAGATGCAAAATGGCTTCAAGGGGATTTGGACAGACATAGTGAGTTGGCAAGAACGTGGCAGATGGAATATAATGTGGAAAAATGTGAGGTTATCCACTTTGGTAGGAGGAATAGATGTGCAGAGTATGTCTTAAATGGTAAGAGATTAGAAAATATAGATGTACAAAGGGACCTGGGTGTCCTAGTCAATAAGTCATTGAAAGCTAACATGCATGTGCAGCAAGCAATTAAGAAGGCTAATGGTATGTTGGCCTTTATCGCAAGAGGATTTGAGTACAGGAGTAGTGAAGTCTTGCATCAATTGTATAGAACCTTGGTTAGACTGCACCTGGAGTACTGTGTGCACTTTTGGTCCTCTTACCTTAGGAAGGATGGTATTGCCATAGGGGGAGTGCAATGAAGGTTCACCAGACTTATTCCCGGGATGGAGGGATCGTCCTATGAAGAGAGATTGGGGAAACTGAGCCTTTGTTCTCAAGAGATTAGAAGAATGCGAGGTGATCTCATTGAAACCTACAAAATACTTAAAAGGATAGACAGGGTACTTGCAGGTATGATGTTTCCCCTTTCTGGGGAGTCTAGAATCGGGGGACACAATTTCGAAATAAGGGGGATCATACTTAGGACCAAGATGAGGAGTAATTTCTTAGAGAGTTGTGAATCTCAGTCACTGAGTATGTTTAAAGTAGAGATTGACAGATTTCTAAATACCAATGACATAAAGGGATATGGAGATAGTGTGGGAAAAAGGCATTGATGTGGATGATCAGCCATGGTTGTATTGAATGGCTGGGCAGGCTCGACAGGCTGAATGGCCTAATCCTACTCCTATGTTCCTTTGGACTCGACGCATTACACTTATGTTGCAGCGGACAACATAAAGAAATCATTACACATGCTCCTCAATATTCTTTACTTATAAAGACTTTAAGGTAGTAGATACTTGCAGGGACCAAGACATGATTTAATCAATTTTATGTAAGTGATGCTTGAATCCTGCACAACTGCAATAATTATTATGTATGCATTTATAAAACAAGTTATAATTTGTTCTGTAGTGAAAAGTAGTAACTTTGAGGTTAGATTTTATTGTGGAAATAGTTATTGGCATTGGAAAGGCGGTGGCATCATGGTATTTTCACTGGACTAGTAACCCAGAGACCCACGGTATTCCCTGGGGACATGGGTTCGAATCCCACCATGGCAGAAGGTGGAATTTGAATTCAATTCATTGTCAATTGTCGCAAAAACTCATCTCGTTCACTAATGTCCTTTAGGGAAGGAAATCTGCTGACCTTACCTGGTCTGGCCTACATATGACTCCAGACCCACAGCAATGTGATTGACTCTTAAATGCCCTCTGAAATGGCTTGGCAAGCCACTCAGTTGTACCTAACCGCTAAAAAGTCAATAAGGAATGAAAACGGACGGACCACCCGGCATCAACCTAGGCACCGGAAACGACAACGGCAAACACAGCCCTGTTGACACTGCAAAGTCCTCCGTACTAACATCTGGGGGATTCTGCCAAAGTTGGGAGAACTGTCCCACAGGCTAATCAAGCAACAACCTGACATAGTCATACGGAATCATGCCTTACAATGTCCCAGACACAATCATCACCATCCCTGGGTATGTCCTGTCCCACCAGCAGGACAGACCCAGCAGAGTTGGCAGCACAGTGGTATACAGTCGGGAGGGAGTCGGCCTGGGAGTCCTCAACATTGACTCAGGACCTTGTGAAGATTCATGGCATCAGGTTAAACATGGGCAGGGGAACCTACTGCTGATTTCCACCCACCGCCCCCCACCTCAGCTGTTGGATCAGTCCTCGTCCATGTTGAATACCACTTGGAGGAAGCACTGAGAGTGGGGGACATCACAGAGAATGTAGTCTGGATGGGGGACTTCATTGTCCATCAAGAGTGGCTCGGTAGCACCGCTACTGACCAAGCTGTCCGAGTCCTAAAGGACATAGCTGCTAGACTGGGTCTGTGGCAGGTGGTGAGGGAACCAACAAAAGGGAAAAACATACTTGGCCACATCCTCATCAATCTGCCTGCTGCAGATGCATCTGTCCTTGACCGTATTGGTAGGAGTGCCCACTGCACAGTCCTTGTGGAGACAAAGTCCTGTTTTCACATTGAGGATACCCTCCATCGTGTTGTGTGGTACTGCCACTGCGCTAAATGGGATAGATTTCGAGCAGATCTAGCAATGCAAAACTGGGCATCCAGGAGGCACTGTGGACCATCAACAGCAGCAGAATTGTACTCAACCACAATCTAACCTCATGGCCCGGCATATCCCCCACTCTACCATTACCATCAAACCGGGGGATCAACGCTGTTTTAATGAAGGGTGCAGGAGGGCATGCCAGGAGCGGCATCAGGCATACCTCAAAATGAGCTGTCAACTTGGTGAAACTACAACCCAGGACTACTTGCATGCCGAGCAGTGTAAGCAGCATGCGATAAACAGAGCTAAGTGATCCTAGAACCAACGGATCAGATCTAAGCTCTGCAGTCCTGTCACATCCAGTCATGAATGGTGGTGGACAATTAAACAGGAGGAGGTGGCTCCACAAATATCCCCATCCTCAATGACGGGGGAGCCCAGTACATCAGTACAAATGAAAATGCTGAAGCATTTGCCAGAAGTGCCGAGCGGATGATCCATCTTGGCCTCCTCCTGAATTCCCCAGCTTCACAGATGCCAGTCTTCAGCCAATTTGGTTCACTCTGCATAATATCAAGAAACGACTGAAAGCACTGGATACTGCAAAGGCTACAGGCCCTGACAACATTCTGGCAATAGTACTGAAGAACTGTGCTCCAGAGCTTGTTGCGCCCTTAGTCAAGCTGTTCCAGTACAGCTGCAACACTAGCATCTAACCGGCAATGTGGAATATTGCCCAGGTATGTTCGATACACAAAGTGGGACAAATCCAACCCGGCCAATTACCGCCTCATCAGTTTACTCTTGATCATCAGTAAAGTGATGGAAGTGGTCATTGACAGATCTGTCAAGCGGCACTTGCTCAGCAATCACCTGCTCAGTAATGCTCAGTTTGGGTTCCACCAGGGCCACTCAGCTCTGACCTCATTACAGCCTTGGTTCAAACATGGATAGAAGAGCTGAACTCAAGAAGTGAGGTGAGAGTGACTGCCCTTGACATCAAGGCAGCATTTGACCAAGTATGGTATCGAGGAGCCCTAGCAAAACTGGAGTCAATGGGAATAGGGGGGAAAATCTCTGCTGGTAGGAATCGTACCTAACGCAAAGGAAGATGGTTGTGGTTGCGGAGGTCCATCATGTCAGCTGCAGGACATCACTGCAGGAGTTCCTCAGGGTAGTATCCTAAACCCAACCATCTTCAGCTGCTTCATCAATGACTTTCCTTCACTCATAAGGTCCGAAGTGGGGATGCTCCTGATAATTGCACAATGTTCAGCACCATTCGCAACTCCTCAGATACTGAAGCAGTCTGTGTAGAAATGCAGCAAGACTTGGACAATATCCAGGCTTGAGCTGATATGTGGCAAGTAACATTCGTGCCACACAGGTGCTAGGCAATGACCATCTCCAACAAGAGCGAATCTAACCATCTCCCCTTGAAATTCAATGGCATTATGATCGCCGAATCTCCCAATATCAACATACTGGGGATTACCATTGTCCAGAAACTGAACTGGAGTAGCCATATAAATACCGTGGCTACAAGAGCAAGCCAGAGGCTCTGAATCCTGTGGCGAGTTACTCAGCTGCTGACTCCCCAAAGCCTGTCCACCATCTACAAGGCACAAGTCAAGAGTGTGATGGAATACTCTCCACTTGCCTGGATGGGTGCAGCTCCAACAATCCTCAAGAAGCTCAACACCATCCAGGACAAAGCAACCCGCTTGATTGGCACCCCGTCCACAAACAGTCACTCCCTCCACCACTGATGCACAGTGACAGCAGTGTGTACCATATACAAGATGCACTGCAGCAACGCACCAAGGCTCCTTAGACAGCACCTTCCAAACCCGCGACCTCTACCACCTAGAAGGACAAGGGCAGTCGATGCGTGGGAACACCACCACTTGCAAGTTCTCCCCCCCCTCCCCCCCTCCAAGCCACACGCCATCCTGACTTGGAACTATATTGCCGCTCCTTCACTGTCACTGGGTCAAAATCCTGGGATTCCCTAATAGCACTGAGTGTACCTACCCAACATGGACTGCAGCGATTCAAGAAGGCAGCTCACCACTACCTTCTCATAGGCAATAAATGCTGGCCTGGCCAGCGATGCCCACATCCCATGAAACGAATAATACAAATAAGTTATTGGCATATCAAGTAGAAGCGCAACAATATTGTGGCATACAAAAACAAGAAATGCTGGAATCACTCAGCAGGTCTGGCAGCATCGCTGGAAAGAGAAGCAGAGTTAACGTTTCGGGTCAGTGACCCTTCTTTGGAAGAAGGGTCACTGACCCGAAACGTTAACTCTGCTTCTCTTTCCACAGATGCTGCCAGACCTGCTGAGTGATTCCAGCATTTCTTGTTTTTGTTTCAGATTTCCAGCATCCGCAGTATTTTGCTTTTATAATATTGTGGCATATTCTGATTGTCTGTCTGGAAAAGTGTAATAGAAAAGTGGATGCAAGGTAAAAGGTGTGCAAGATTGGTAGTAAACTGAAGTGGACCAAAAAGACTGTTTCTTTGTTCCCATTGTGCAAAAGGCAATTAATGAAAAACCACAAACACTTATTGTTACGCGTCAATTGGAGCAAAACTGCAGTTTGGGGAGGGAAGTAGGAATGAAAATTGAGTTCTGAATTCCCACTGAGACAGAATCATTGCTATACAAAAGAAGTTCAAGATTTGGATGTATTGGTACAACTGTTACTGTTGAAAAACAATCTGGATTTAAGTGGGATGGGGGCAGCTGCATTGCTCGCACTAAAACAACTCTTGCTAGGAGCTCCAATGTGACTGGGAGCAGTGTGCAAAGGTCAGGATCACTGTGAAGCATTGAGAGAGAAAATAGATCAAGCTGTGACATCACAGGAAGACCATAAATTGATTGGCTGGTGAGTATTGTAGCTTTGTTTCCTTTTCGCCAAAGTTAGGCAGTTAGTCCAAGGAGCTGGGAAATTGAAATTTTATTTTTTTTTTGATGTAAGGTTTAGCTTTCCCATGTTTAAGTGACGCCAACAGAAGGGAAGTGAATAGTTGGTGATTCTTTTCTTTTTCAGTAATAAGGTTTATTATTAGTAGCAAGGTTTATTATCTAATAGATAGAGGAATGGCAGAGCTGCTCCAACCTCCAGAGTGTGCATCCTGTGCTATGTGGGAACTCCAGAATGCTTCCTGTGTCCTGGATAACTATATGTGCAAGAATGGTCATCAGTTGCTCGAGCTTTGAGTTTCGGAGCTTGAGCAGCAGCTGGTGTCACTGTGCGCATCCGTGAGGTTGAGAGCTTCATGGATACTACATTTATAGATGTGGTCACCCTGCAGCTTAAGGGTGTGCAGGGAGAGAGGGAATGGGTAGCTACCAGACAGTCAAGAAGAAACAGGCAGGTAGTGCAAAAGTCCCCTGAGTGCTTCTCGCTGTCCAACCAGTATTCAGTTCTGAATACTGATGAAAGTGATTTTTTTCTTATTCTTTCATGGGATGTGGGCATCACTGATAGGCCACTGAAAGGCACCTCTAATTGCCTTTGAGAAGGTGGTGATGAGCCGCCACCTTGAACCGCTGCAGTCCATCTGGTGTAGGTACACCCGTAGTGCTATTGGGAAAGGAGTTCCAGGGTTTTGACCCAGCAAAAGTGAAGGAATGAAGATATAGTTCTAAATCAGGATAGTGTAGGTTTGGAGGGGAACTTGCAAGTGGTGGTCCCATGCATCTGCTGCCCTTGTCCATATAGATGGTAGAGCTCGCAGGTTTGGAAGGTGCTGTTGAAGAAGTCATAGTGAGTTGCTGGTGGTTCATCTGGGGTGTGCAGCCAGAACCAGATCTATGGCTCAATGGCTGGGTTAGCTGCATAGGGGGGCACAAAAAAGACTGGAAAAGCAATAGTGATAGGAGATTTGATAGGGGAATAGACAGGCGTTTCTGTGGCTGCTGACATGAATCCAGGATGGCGTGTTGTCTCCCTGGTGTCAGGGTCAAGAATGTCACTGAGCAGCTGCAGAGCACTCTGAGGGGGGAGGGTGAACAGCCAGCAGTTGTGGTCCACATTGGTACCATCGACATAGGCAGAAAGAGGGATGTGGTCCTGCAGTCAGAATTTTGGGAGCTAGGTAGGAAATTAGCAAACAAGTCCTCAAAAGTAGTAATCTTCGTATTACTGCCTGTACCACGCGCAGGTGAGTATAGAAATCGGGGGATAGAGCAGATGAATGTGTGGCTGGAAAGATGGTGCAGGAGGGGGGGCTTTAGATTCTTGGAAAATTGGGACTAGCTCTGGGGGAGATGGGACCTGTACAGGCTGGATGGGTTGCACCTAAACAGAGCCGGGAACAATTTCCTTGCGGGGCGATTTGCTGGTGCTATTGGGAAAGTTTTAAATTAAATTGGCAGGGGTGTGGGAACCAGGAGGTAATATCAGAGAGGAATACCAAGGTGCACAGAATACTGGAAAAGACAGCTCCAGAGTAGGAAATAGTAAGGTGTTAGGTGGATTCACAGTAAGGGAGAAAGTAATAAAGTCTAAATTAGGGTTACTGTGCATGTATGTGACTGCACGAAGTGTGGTGAATAAGATTGGTGAGTTACAGGTACAGATAGCCACGTGGAAGTATGATGTTGCGGCTGTAACAGAGACCTTGTCTCAAAGAAGGGCAGAACTGGGTATTACATATTCTGGATACAATGTGTTCGGGAAGCTAGGAAAGGGAGAGGGGTGGTAGTATTGATTAAGGAGAACATTGCAGTGCTGGAGAGAGGGGATGTCCCAGAGGCATTAAGGACATAATGTATTTGGCTAGAGCTAAGGAGCAAAAATGGTGCAGTTACATTGCTCGGTGTAACTGCTAACTTCCCTGAGCTAGGGTGCGCTGGGCGTCTCAGTGCACTTGGTACTTTGGGGTTGGCTGCGGTGGACCCTCTGCTGCTTCCAGTGATTTGGAGCTATGGGGATCTTTTTCTCCAGTAACTTTTGTGTTTTGTCGTTTCTTTTGCTAGTGTCAACTTTCTTGCCCTTCCTCATCCGATGAGCAGCTGCTGTAGTCAATTTTGGACATGAGCTGCCTCTTGCCACTGCTTTGGGTGGTGGTTTGCTCCCATTTTGTGGTTTTCCTCTTAACCACTTGCCACTCACCCACTTGTCCCTCTGCTGGCTCCTCTTCCATTGATTTCTGTTCACTGAGGAGGAGGCTCAGCGCACAGTGGTGGCATTGGGCAGTTTGTTACGGCACCCTTTTCCTCCTCTTCGTCCCTCTCTCTGCCCTCCTTTGTTATGTTTTTCACACTGCGGGAGTTGGTGGGGGGAGGGTTGATGGTCTCCTTTGCAACAGCCATGTTTGCCTTTCCTTCTTCGTGCCCCTCCTTGATTCTCGCTGCCTGTGCGTAACTGAGGCAGTGTTTTGGGCAGGTCTTGTAGAGATGACCTGCCCCACCACACAGGTTGCAGCACTTAGTCTGATTGCACTCCTTTGTCTGGTGGCTTTCCTGCTTGCAGTTCTTGCAGATGATTGTGCTGCAGTTGACCGCCACTGTCATGATTGATTATTAGAGACTATACGGTACTTGGAAGGGAAACTGAAGGTTGCTTTGGGGAAAACACCTGACCTCCGGTTTGTTGTAAGGTCAGATAGGCTATGTAGCCACAGTGAGCAGCAGTAAGCAATAACTCTACAAAAGTCTTTTTTATGAAAGCTTGTTAAATTTTTGTTAAAGTTAAATCTGTGACTTCAAGTGTGATTCTTCAGCCTGAGATGTGACATTAGCGACAAAGATATAAAGACAAACAATGCAGAAGTAAATTCAGAGATATTTAGGATTGTGTCATGGCATTTGCTGGAGCTGTTATGTCTGCAGTGTGGAGAATTGAGCCATTTGATCCAACTGGTGGTGCCAGTACATCAGTATGAAATGGAAAGCATGGCTGGAGGAGTTTGAAGCGTATGCTGACAGTTGTGGTTTGTTTTTGGACGGGGTGACGGAGGTGCAGAAAGCACAGCAATGGGCCTTATTGCTGTTCAATGTGGGGGCTTTGGTGAGGGAGACTTTCAACACATTCCCAGATAAGGGCGAAAAGGCGGATTATCAATGTGCAGTGAAAGTTTTGAAGGACCATTATATGGTGATGCCAAATGCCACATTCCAAAGGCATGTTTTCAGTCTCCTTTGACGGAATAGAGGGGAAACAGTAACCCAATTTGTGACTTGTTTGAGGCAGGCGTCAGATGGATGCAATTATGTTGCAATGGATCTGAATAACCAGATAATGGATCAGATGGTCCAACATTGCAAGTCAGATAAGCTGAGGTGTAGGCTGCTGGAAAGAGGAGGTGACTTAACGTTGGATGACACCTTGAAAATAGTGCGGCATTGGAAGCAGTGGATGAACAAGTTTGCAGCATGAAACTTAGCAGAAATGGGACTATCGGCATGACAAAATCTGTGGTTAACTGAGTGACGCAACGGAATCTAGGTATGTGTAAATGTAAACAACAGAAGTCAGAGAGAGTGTTTCAGATGTGGCAGTTTGGGGCACTATGGAAGAGATGATTGCTGCCCTGTCAAGGGAAAGATATGCAGAAAATGTGGGGGCAGAGACCATTTTGCCAAGAAGTGCAGAAGCAAAGCTGAACAGAGTGGGAAGCCTGTAAAGGAAAGAGAGATGGAAGTAGTAGAACTGTGAGATGAGTTGAAGAAGATGCAGTGAGTGAGGACACAAATAGCAATCGTGGATACATGTTTTCCGTCAATGGAAGAAACCATGAGGAGGTTCCAGTGATTGGGGCTGTTGAAGTAGATTCAGGCAGTGACTGTAATGTCATCAGCAGAGCACTGTGGGAGGAACTGAAGACAAAGAGAATCAAGTGCACACCTCAAATATGTCAAAAAGCTTTATCCTTACAGTTGGATACAGAACTGGCTCGGTCATAGAAAACAGAGGGTAGCAGTGGAAGGGTGCTTTTCTGAATGGAGGGATGTGACTAGTGGTGTTCTGCAGGGATCAATGCTGGGACCTTTGCTGTTTTGTAGTATAAATAAATGATTTGGAGGAAAATGTAGCTGGTCTGATTAGTAAGTTTGCGGACGACACAAAGGTTGGTGGAGTTGCGGACAGTGATGAGGATTGTCAGAGGATACAGCAGGATATAGATCGGTTGGAGACTTGGGCGGAGAAATGGCAGATAGAGTTTAATTCGGACAAATGTGAGGTAATGCATTTTGGAAGGTCTTATGTAGGTGGGAGGTATACAGTAAATGGCAGAACCCTTAGGAGTATTGACAGGCAGAGAGATCTGGGCGTACAGGTCCACAGGTCACTGAAAGTGGCAATGCAGGTGGATAAGGTAGTCAAGAAGGCATATGGCATGCTTGCCTTCATCGGTCGGGGCATAGAGTATAAAAATTGGCAAGTCATGCTGCAGCTGTACAGAACTTTAGTTTGGCCACACTTAGAATATTGTGTGCAATTCTGGTCGCCACACTACCAGAAGGACGTGGAGGCTTTGGAGAGGGTACAGAAGAGGTTTACCAGGATGTTGCCTAGTCTGGAGGGCATTAGCTATGAGGAGAGGTTGGAAAAACTCGGATTGTTTTCACTGGAACGACAGAGGTGGAGGGGCGACATGATAGAGGTTTACAAAGTTATAAGCGGCATGGACATAGTGGATAGTCAGAAGTTTTTTCCCAGGGTGGAAGAGTCAGTTACTCGGGGACATAGGTTTAAGGTGAGAGGGGAAAAGTTTAGAGGGGATGTGCGAGGCAAGTTCTTTACACAGAGGGTGGTGAGTGCCTGGAACTTGTTGCCGGGGGAGGTGCTGGAAGCAGGTACCAAAGAGACGTTTAAGAGGCATCTTGACAAATACATGAATAGGAAGGGAATAGAGGGATACGGACCCCGGAAGTGCAGAAGGTTTTAGTTTAGGCAGGCATCAAGATCGGCGCAGGCTTGGAGGGCCGAATGGCCTGTTCCTGTGCTGCACTGTTCTTTGTTCTTTGTACACATCTAAAACCCCACTTCAAACTGTTGGATGTTTCATTGCGAGTGTAAGAGCTAGAGATCGGAGTGTGGAGGCAGAATTCATTGTGATTGAGGAGGATGGTGAGCCTCTTCTGAGTAGAGAAACTGGCTAAGCCTTGGGGGGTGCTACACATTGGATTGACAGTGAATTCTGTGAAATCCTATGCAGACCTTCAAGAGGCATTTGGACCAGTGTTTCAAGGAATTGGGAAGTTGCACAACTGTCAAGTAAGATTAATGATTGCCAAAAATGTGAAGCCTGCAGCTCCGCCTGTATGCAGAACCCCTTTTGGTCTGAGCGGGAAAGTTGAGGCAAAGATCAAGGAACTGGATGACCAAGACATCATAGAGCCAGCTTAAGGACCAACACACCGATTTTCACTAGAGAAAGAAGCTGAATCATTTGTATGGTTTGTGGCAGTTCATGTTACATCCACAGCAATGCCAACTAGAGAGATTGAAAGAGTCAGACAAAGGTCCAGAATTGGAAATTAGGAGAATTGCCCATTCAGAGCATACGTTATTATGTGAGACTAACTGTGCACAATTGAAGTGCATTCTTAGAGGTAACAGACTTATAGTGCCACAAAAGCTCAGGCCTAGACTGGTGATGCGAGTTCATGAGGGTCACTTATGAGTGGTTGGTACTAAGCACAACTTACGAACCAAAGTATGGTGGCCAGGGATGGAGAAAGATGGGAAGCAGTTTGTCAAAACATGTCATTGATGTCATCTTGTCAGTAGACCCAATCCACCAGAACCAGTACACTGTTACTGGCTGAACCATGGGTGGATATAGCAGTTGACTTCTTAGGTCCATTTCCATCAGGAGAGTCCATACTAGTGGTGATTGACTATTATAGTCATTATTATGAGTATTTGGTAATGAAGTCTACAATGGCAGAGAAAACGGAGTTTGCATTGACTGAAATATCTGCAAGGCTTGGTCTGCCAGTCACTTTGTATTCAGACAATGAGCCACAGTTCATTTCACAGACCTTTGCAGATTACATGCAAGTCACAGGTATTCACCATCACAGAGGCCACAGGCAAATGGGGAAGTGGAAAGTCAAAACCAGTCCTTAGAGAAACGGATGAGGATTGCTCAGGCTAAGGGTAAAGACTGGAAGGAGATGTTGGCATATGTGGCCATGTATAGAACAACTGCACAAACTACGGCAGGAAAGAGCCCAGCTGAGTTGTTGTTTGGATGCAAAATACCTCCAAGATACCAGAGCTGAGGGACATTAGAGTTGATCAGGAGGTTTGAGATCATGATGCTGAGAAAAAGGGTGCTGCAAAGTTTTATGCAGACCACAGAAGGAGAGCTAGACAGTCTGATGTGATGCCAGGTGATGATGTATTGCTGAGAAGCGAGAGTCCGAGTAAGATGGATACGCCATATTATCCCAAGCCGTACACTGTTATTGCCAAGAAGGGAAATAGTGTGACTGTGCAGTCTCCAGAAGGAGTACTGTATGACAGAAATTCTTCATGAGTTAAAAAGTATCATGGTGACAAAGACACAACAACAGATGAACCAGATGTAGGAGCTGAGGCAAAGCTGGCTGATATCCACAATTCAGATGTCCAAGCCAGTGATGCTGTTGGCAGGCAGATAGCTTGCTATTCAGAGGGAGGAACATTGGTCACCAAGTCAGGATTAGGAAATGTCATTGGCCCCTCAGAAACCAGAGTTCCTGAGACAATAGAAAGACCACAGTGCGAGAGGAGACTACCAAAATGATATGAAGGTTTTGTGTTGTGATTATGTTCAAAAATCAGGGACATGTTTTCGTCTGATAAGGGAGGAATGTCATGTTTGTATGTGTGAGCTTGAGTATTAGAGACTATATGGTACTTCGAAGGGAAACTGAAAGTAGCTTTGTGCTTTGGGGAAAACATCTGACTTGGGGGTTGTTGTAAGGTCAGGCTATGTAGCCACAGTAAGCAGCAGTAAGCAAGAACTCTACAGAAGTCTTTAGTAAAGCTCGTTAAACCTTTGTAAAAGTTAAATTCAAGTGTGATTCTTCGGCCTGAGGTGTGATGGCCACTTGACCAGATTTGCTGCAGGTGTGACAAACTCTGGGCTGTCCGCGTAGACTAAGTGGTCCCGACTTCCCCGATAGCAAAGCTAGCGGGAGGGCGGAGGGTGGCTCCTTTGGCGTCCACGTTGACCTGTTTGCTGGTCCAAATCCCGAATGGGTCCTTGACTTCATTGTTGTTTCCAGCCACCTTGACGTACCTGTCGGCGAAAGTGAGCACATCTATGACAGGAATATAGAGATTGTAAAAAATTAACACAATAGTTCAACAGTCCTTCGTTACTGATCCTCTGTCAGTGCAACACTCCATACCTACCTGTCCTGGGAGAACCATGCAGGTCCCTTCCCCTGCCAGGTGTGAGTTACGGTTCTTTGGATTTTTTTTTTGGTGGGGGTTGGGGGTTTCCAGCACTGGCTTCAGCCTTTCACCCTTTTGGTGTCACGATGGATGGCTGCAATTCGGTTCCATTATGATGGCAGTTTAAACAGCAGCTTCACAGTGAGGATCGATAACAACACCTAGTTTCCTTTCTCCTTGAACACCTTCATGAAGTTCATGCATCCCACGATATTTTTAAACATCACATCGACGTATCCGCCACTCAGAAAATCCCGCAGGCGGAAAATGTCCACAGCTTCAAATCCACAGCATTCAGAAAAGACTTGCTTAACGAAAAAGGTCCGGTTCATGAGTGCATATAGGCTGGGATAATGAAATTGTCAAGAGTGGTGTAGAAGATGAGTTTGTAGAATGTTTTTGTGACAGTTTCTTGGAGAAATATATTGTGGAACTGACTAGGGATAGAGCTATCTTAGATCTATTAGATTAAAAGAGGCTTATAATGTTGCAAAAAAGAGTTACAAGTCTGAGGATTGGGAGTGTTTTAGAAACCATCAGAGGGCCACCGGAAAGTTGCTTAAAAAAAGGAAAATATAGAATGAGAGTAAACTAACCAGTAATATAAAAACAGATTGTAAGAGCTTTTTATAGGTATATTGTCATGAACGTGCTTCCATTATTATTTTTTGAGGACTTGTGTTTAAAAGACTGTGGGAAATACCTGAGGAGATGCTGGACTTTTTTTTTTAAAAAAAAGGGTCACTGGAAGGATACTTGGGACTTAAATATTTACTGGAAGTCACATGTCTTAAGCTATGTAAACAGACTTATGAATTAGCTTGGATTCAGTTGAAGATGAAGCAGCTTGAACAGGAATAAGAAATGAAAAAAACTTAAGCTTGAACAGGAACGTGAATTGATGGTGAACAAACTTGAAAGAGGGAAAAGAGCAAAAGAGAGCATTTCAAAGAGAAAAAGAAGAAAGGGAATTTGAATTTCAAAAAGCTGGAACTAAGACCAAAGGGTGGCTTTGACTCCGGGAAAATTCTGGTGAGGAAAGATCTGACTCCAACCCAGGACCCTGTGGAGAGCTGTTTAAACTTGTGCAAACCCTTCCAAAGTTTGAGGAAAGGGACGTAGAGGCATTTTTCATTTCTTTTGAAAAGATCGCTAGACGGAAGAAGTGGCTGAAGGAATGCTGGACACTGCTTAAGCAAAGCAGGTCGATGGGCAGAGCTCATGAAGTTTATGCTATGCTTTCTGAGAAGGCTTCTGCAGATTATGAGATGGCAAAAAAGGCTATTCTCGCTGCTTATGAGTTAGTCCCAGAAGCGTACAGGCAGAAATTTCAGAACCTTCGGATACGTATGTAGAATTTGAGAGGGTAAAGCAATTAATTTTGATCGTTGGATGCGGGCTTTAAAGGTAGAGGCCACGTATGAGAACCTTAGGGAAATAATTCTCCGTGAAGAATGTAAAAACTCACTCACTCCTTTAGTAAGAACCAATGTAGAGAACCAGAAGGTTTTAGCAAACAGACAGGCAGCTGAGATCACTGATGATTACGAGCTTGTTTACAAGCCGAAACTCCTTGTCCGTCAGCCCCACAAACCTGAGAAGGATAGAGGTGGGAGGGTGAAAGGACATCAGGTAGCCGGGGACAAGAAGTGACAGCTGGGAACATCCTGGGATCTCCTCCATGGGCCAGAAAGGAAGATGCTGAGGGTGGAAGTTGCGAGGTAAACCCATGGGACTTATTGGAGTACACAAGGCCAAAGCAGTAAAGGGGCCCTGATGGAGAGTACGACAATGCAAACTGCACCTCTGACTGCAACTGTAAGGCCAAGTACAAAAACCACTGAGTGTGCGGGATGTGAACAAGGTACCTCAGAGTCATAGGAAGTTCTTGTCAAAAGGAAAAGTAACTCCTTATCCTTCAAGTGAGACAGATAAACCTGTAGTTATACTTAAGGATATAGGAGCCACCCAAACTCTCTCGCTGGGGAAAGGCATAACTTTTCCACCAGAGAGTGCGCTGAATGCCAAGGTTTTAGTGAATGGTGTCGGCGGGGAGTATGCACCCGTACCTTTGTATCGGGTGCACCTGGAGTGTGACCTAATGTCTGGATTGGTAACCCTAGGAGTTGTCCATAGTTTTCCTGTAGATGGAGTTGACCTAATCCTGGGGAATGATTTGGCTGGAGCAAAGGTAATAGCTTCTCCAGTAGTCAAAGACCAAGTGAAGTCAAAGAGGCAAAATAGTTGCTGGAAAAAATTCCAGGAATCTTTCATTCATATGTAATGACCCGAGCAATGGTTAAACAAGTTCCATTGTCAGAGGTAAAATTGGTACCAAAGACAGACGAATATCTGAAACTTTCTTTGGGGATTTGGATAATCTGAAAGAAATGTTCAGTAAGTCTTCTCTGATCAAGGCTCAGCAAGCTGATGTAGAGTTAAGTAAAGTGGCACAATCAGCTCTTATTGAAGGTGAAGCAAAGGGATTTCCAAAGGGAGTTCTGGAAGGCTGGTATATTTTTTTTAAAAAAGGGATTCTGATGAGGAAGTGGAGACCTCCTCACAGACATGCGGATGAAGAATGGACGGTTGTTCACCAGATAGTGGTACTGCCCAAGTATCGCAGGGAAATATTAAGGATAGCCCATGAAATTCCTATGGCAGTATATGTGGGGATCTGGAAGACCCAATCATGTATAAGTTGACATTTTTACTGGGCAGGTCTTTTCAAGGATGTGGTGCAGATGGAGTATCATGTAGGGAAGTGTGAAGTTATTCACTTTGATCATAAGAATAGAAAAGCAGAATATTTTTTAAAAGGTGTGAAACTTGTAAGTGTTGATGTTCAAAGAGACTTGGGTGTGCTTGTATTAGGATCGCAGAAAACATGCAGGTAAGCAAGCAATTAGGAAGGCAAGTGGCATGTTGGCCTTTATTGCAGGGGGATTGGAGTACAAGAATATAGTGGTCTTGCTACAATTGTACAGGGTTTTAGTGAGACCACATCTGGAATACTGTGTGTAATTTTCGTCTCCACATTTCAGAATGGATATACTTGCATTGGAGGTAGTACAGTGAAGGTTCACTAAATTGGTCCCTGGGATGAGGGGGTTGCCCTATGATGAGCTGAGTAAATTGGGCCTATACTCTCTGGAGTTTAGAAGAATGAGAGGCAATCTCATTGAAACATACAAGATTCTGAAGGGGCCGGATAGGGTAAAAACTGAGATTGTTTCCACTAGTCGAGGAATCTAAAACATGGGGGCACAGTCTCAGGATAAAGGGCCGATCATTTAGAACTGAGCTGAGGAGAAATTATTATTATCTTTGGAATTCTCTACCCCAGAGGGTTTTGGATGCTCCATTGTTGAATGCATTTAAGGCTGGGATTGAGAGAATCTTGGTCTCTCAGGAAATCAAGGGATACGGTGAGCTGGCGGGAAAGTGGAGTTGACGCCTAAGATCAGCCAGGATCGTAGTGAATGGTGGAGCAGGCTTGATGGATCATATGGTCTACTTCTGCTCCTATTTCTTGTGCTCTTGCATCTCCTGCACTGTTTTTCACTGCCACCCTAACAGATTTAAGCACCCCTTGACTTGGAAGTCGGGTGTTTGTTGTAGCCATAGCTTAAAGTCTTAGGACAGGCACCAAGACCCAAGCCAGCACGAAAACAAAGACCATGGGAGAGCTCCAACACCAACAGGGTGAAAGGCCGAAGCCAGCGCGGGAACCACCCCGCCCCCCCCCCCCCTTGCAAAAAACTAAAATCCAAAGAACTGTAACTCGCACCTGTCCTGGGAGAGCCATCAAGATCTGTTGATTCTCTTCTCTTTTGTTCTGTTCCCCACCACCACCCACCCCACCCCACCTTCACTTGCTTAAAACCTAATACTTTTCGTACCGTTGTCAGTTTTGATGAAAGATCACAGACATGAAACAGTAACTCTGCTTCTGTCTCCACAGTGCTGAGTATTTCCAACACTTTGTGTTTTTATTCTTTATTCATATGCTTTAAGATACATTGCATAACAATTCAAATTGGACATTGCATAAAATGCGATACAGATCAGTTTCTTTCAATCGAGTACATGAGGTGCCTCACTAGACTTGCCATTTCAGGTTACATTTACAAGAGATTTGCATTACACGTCAAACATTCTCTGATGCATGTACAGGTTTCAGCCCCTTGCTACACTATGGTGGGTGGGCCTTACAGAGTGGCCTTTCCCCGTTGAGTCTTTGCAGAGGCTGCCCCAAGCTTTAGTGCGTCCCTCAGCATGTAGTCCTGGACCTTGAAATGTGCCAGTCTGCAACACTTGGTCGTAGACAGCTCTTTGCATTGGAAGACCAGCAAGTTTCAGGCAGATCAAAGAGTGTCTTTCACTGAGTTGATAGTCCTCCACCGGCAGTTGATGTTTATTATGGTGTGCTCCCCTGAGAACATCGCCTAGAGCACTGAGTCCTGCATTATTGAGCAGCTCGGGATGAACCTCAGCAAAACCCACTGCATCTCTTTCCAGACCTGCTTTGCAAAGGCACATTTCAGAAGGAGTGACAGTCTCTTCCCCACCACAGCCGCACGGAGGGCAGCGTGCAGAGGCAGTAAGACCCCAGGCATGCAGGAAGGTTCTGATGAGGAGGGCCCTCTTGGTGCTTGTTTGAAAGTTCTGGCGATGAGGCATTCTGCCAAATAAGTTTGATAGTCTGCCCAGGGAACCATCTGACATGATCCACCATCTCCTTTTCCCCACAGGGCCTCGAGTACACCTGATGACCAGGACCTGATGACCCACAATGGAGATGGAACACAGCTCCCCCATACCCAGTTTCTGTTTCTCCATGGCTGCTTGCTCCTTCCAGTTTGTCGTGCATGCCCTGACCCCTCCAAACTATATCCCAGCACTTCAAGTAGTCATTGAAGGGGGCAAAGGATCAGTCGGCCTAGTTCTGAAGATAACAAAATTTAGGTTGAATCACTTCAGGGTCAACAGCAGAGGTTGAGTTAGGCCTGTTTTTGGGAGTTGAATCAGGGCATCACACATTTCAGTCAAGTTAGCTAATAAGGTCTCAATGCCATATCTGAATTTTCTTTTTGGAATATTTTGGCCGAGGATTATGCAATCCAAAGCTGAAATAAATGAAATATTCACATATAAATTTAACTGCTTGCAAGCTGTAAAGCCCATTATTACAGATGAATCATGATTGGCTACTTTTCTGTCCTTCCTGTTTTCAAATTATGTCTTGGATGGAATCAGCCAAAATAAAATTGGGAGCACTAATTATCATTTGGGAGTTGTTGAGTGATCAAAAGTAGAGGAAAAAAGGAATGCTGCTTGACCTTTTCCGTGAGGTGTCTTGTTGAAGTTACTCTTTATTGGTTGGACTTGCTTTGTCTGCTGGCCTGAAGTGGTTATTCTGATTGGTTACAGCTGACTACAATGACAGCTGTTTTCTCCATTCTGATCTATCCATAGTACTGAAGTCCTGCCTTTTCACCTGTATTACACACCATTTTGGCAGGTAAACAATAAACAGTAACCAAGGAAGTAAAGTGCCCACAAGATCAAAAATATTCGCATACTGTGCTTTTTTTATAACCATTTTACCAACAAATGCTTAAAAAGGTTAAAAATAGAGAGTGCTGGAAATACTCGCAGCATCTTTGGAGAGAGAAACCAGACAACGTTTCAGGTTGATGGCCTTTCACAGAACTGCAAAAGTTAGATATGTAACTGGTTTTAAGCAAGTACAGCGGCAGGGAAAGTGGGGAGGGGAGGAAAGAACAAAAGGGAAGGTCTTTGATAAGGTGGAAGGACGGGGAGATTTAATTTAAACTCTTCTGCCTTCCACCTCATCACAGACTATTTCTTATTCCTTTTTTGTTCTTCCCCAGCCTCCCGCCCTTTCCCAGCCTAAAACCTGTTACATTTTTAACCTTTTCCAGATCTGACAAAAGGTCATCAACCTGAAACTTTAACTCTGATTCCCTCTCCACAAATGCTGCCTGACCTGCTCAGTGTTTCCAGCATTCTCTGTTGTTATTTTGGATTTCCAGCATCTGTGGTATCTTGCTTTTGCACATAGATTATAGTGCGCATGCAAATATGGGTATAGTGATCATATGCTCAATGACTGTGTCTCTTACTCATTTTTATTTAATAATTAAAAATGAGATTAGCCACCCTGGATTCCCAATTAGCTACATATAGCTAATAAATAATGTATTGGACAATACTAGTGGTTCTTGTGAATGCAAACTAAACAACCCCAATTAGAAAATAGAAATTATTCCCGTAAAGTATGTTTGGAATAAATTCTCATCAAGAGTATCTTGCTTTGTAAATGAGCCCCTTTAAAAAGCATTTTGACAAATACGCGGTTATTAAAAAAAAAATGGTTATAGGGATAAATATTAACTTAAATGATCAGATACTGTATAAAATAATTGTTCCAGTTCTTTTGGGACCATGGAAATGTTACCCATAGAACGTAACCGATCACAAATGTAATGGATTCAATTTCTTGAATATCTGCTTGATTGCCTGCAGCGGTCAGGGAGATATTCATTTTTAATATGGAAGTGCTGTTTGTGTTAAACCTTCTCAGGAGATTAACCAAATTTTGTATAGTTTGTGACAATGCAACCTTTACTCAATCTTATGAAATAAGTGACTTGATAGGCATTCTTAAATACAAGTTTTTTTAGTATTTTTAATATACTTCATGAATTTTCCTCTTTCTAGTTTAAATGTCGAATAATTCTATCATTGACACAACTAGAAGTTCTACATTGTGTCAGAACTGCAGTTTTACTTAGAACTATTACATAGATTATAGAGAACAAAAAAGCATCAGAATTGAAATAAAAACAAGAAATGCTGGAACCACTCAGCAGGTCTGGCAGCATCTGTGGAAAGAGAAGCAGAGTTAACGTTTCGGGTCAGTGACCCTTCTTCGGAACTGACAAATATTTAAAAAATGTTGGAATGTAATAAATGTAGTTTTGAAATTATATTTTGCCATGAAGGTGGTGGGAGAAATATATTAAGATGAGCCGGTGCAGCTTTTGAATAAATTAAGCTGTTACAGATACGAATATATGCAGCCAGAGGTCAGTCAGACTGGCTTGTTTGCACTTTCTCATTTTGCCTCTCATCAGATTTCTTCCTCATCTGTGCTCACAACCAGCCTAGAATTTGAATCAGCAGATTTTTAGCTAGTTGTTCTAAATTTTTTTTCCAAAAATATACTTTATTTATAAAAATCTGTAAATAAATAAATACATTACAAAACAGTTCAAAACCGTTCCAGGTTGACATTCCAGAAAGTGCAAAAGAAATCAGTTTCCTTCGATACAGAACGTGAGTTGTCTCACAACCCTTCCATTCCATTTTACATGCAGTGTACATTTGCATTACACAGCAGGATGAGGCCGACATTGGGTACGTTTTTTTCCCCCCTTTATCTAGAGGTTTGAACATCGTGTCCCTTCAGACACGGTCCCTTTTGGATCTCCAGATAAAGTGGAAGATAGCTCGGGTTACTGCCACAGCACTGGACTGGGGTATGGGCCAGACCTGCGCCACGTAGTGAGAACACTGCTCCCTGGTGAAAAGTGCAAATTTAAATCTGCATCACTGATATTTGGTACAGTTTGTCTTCCCTTCCTTTGTTCATCCTGTTGGAGATTATCAATTGAGCAAATATGATTGATAGCAAAGAAAAGGAAGGAAATAAATTGAATATACAAGTATAAAGATAGAGGCAGAAATCTGACTTGTTTGAAGCCTAAATGAATTTCAGTCCCATAGAAACTAAAGAAGATGACCCATCCAGTGCATCTCTGATGTGATTACCAGACTCTCAGTGATTAACCAGGGAACCAGGGCTACCTGTAAGATAACACATTTCCATTGATGTTTCCCCTCTTGCCATTTTCAGATATTACCACGTGTCATACCTGTATTGGTCAAGAAATTGCCAAAAATTCCTTGGTATAAGTTATCACTACATAAGTAATGTTTTAAATAATTTGATTTTAGACTTGTTTCTGTAAAACCGTCTTTAGTTTTGTAAATTCAGTTGTAGCTCTTTCTATTTACGAGTGGAAAGTAAAACTACAGCAAGAATCACATGGAATATGTTGGAATAACACGGTAATGTTATATTTCATAGCAACACTTAATCACATTCTTGTAGGAAGGATCCAGTAAGTATTCCTAGAAGTTTGTACGAGATGCATTGTTAATGATTAAATTAGAAATGGAACTCCAATAATGGGGGGAATTTTATGGAGATGGGGATAATTGGGCGGGATGGTGAGAGGGGCTTCCGCCACTTTCCCACATGCACGCAAATTAAGTCCGGGGCATGACGGCCTGACTGTCCAGCCACCAATTGAGGCCCTTAAGTAAGCAATTACTGCCAATTAAGGGCCTCATTCTGCAGCCACCTGAATTAGCCCTGCGGTGGATGGGCCTGGAGCACGTCAGGCAAACCAGTGTGGATTGCTTGCCGGTTCTGGGGGCGTGTCCTCGTTAAAAGGCACTTAGTGCCTGAACAACGGACACGGCATCAGGAAGGGGGGGCCCATTGAGAGTCACCCCCTCCGTTCTTGCTGCTGACCCCACTACACCCCTCCATCCCTCAAAAGCCCTCATGCTGTGATTTGCCTGTGGCCTGGTTTCAGGGCTTCAGGTGAGTCTAGTACCGACAGTAGCCACTGCCATTGTGTTAGTACTGCTCTGTTCAAGAGCTGCCAGCCTATGATTAGCCAGCAGCTCACCGTAGGCGGTACTTCCGTCACCAGGGTTCCTGATCCCGGGGAAGGCCCGTCACTGTCCTCTTAAGTGCCTAATTGGCACTTGATTTGGTGGACCTGCCCCAGAGGAGGTGACACAAGGCTCTCGCTGGTGCTTTTGCCAGTGGTCGAGACCCCCGTCGCCAAGACAAAGTCCCGGCCACTGTTAACTATTTGCTGCATCTCTGAGAGATGGGAGAAAAGAGAAAAACAATCAGATGTTCAGGTTTCCCATCGAGCCAACTTTTCAGCCATTTGATATAACCAATGTTCTGGACTGTTGAATGACAAAGCAGCATTAACATCATTGTCTTGTCTCGTTGGAGACTACCCCCCCCCCCCCCCCCGCCCCCAGTTTAATCTTCAGGCCGACGTTTTGCATGCCCTTTGCCTCCATCTTGAGTTTTTTTTTTCCTGCTTTGAATTTTGTGTTTTTGGATTAATAGAACCATCAGCGAGGAAAGCACAGAAGAAATATTATCAGATTTGAGAAAGATAAAAGATTAGCAAATATATCTGTGGCCTACACCTACCAAAATTAGAGAAGATGCAGTGGCTGCCAGGAGTGTAGAAATTATGGCTGTGGATGTATGGACACGGTTAAGAAGAATAGAAAATACATGGATGATTAGTGCATTGAAATTGAATTGTTGAAACTAAAAAAAAACATTGCTGTACAGGAAACACATCAGATGCTTCCAAGGTTGCTTAAATGCCATCTGTAGCATTTCTGGCATGGTTGAATTGTGTATTTTGATGGCAGCCAATTCCAAGTTAGAAGTGTAAAACCAAATCGAGTAGTCAAATTTTAGTTTTTGTCATTTATTTGCTTATATGAATGTTAGTAATTTTCTCTTTCGTTATGAGTGCTTAGACAACTTAGGCTCTGTGCTACAACATTGGTATATAAAATTCCACACAAATTTGCCAAACATATCTAGTGACAGTTGTGAAGTACTAGAACAAATGTTTTATCAAATCCATTTTTTTATTGAGCAGTTTTATGTTAGCATTTTTTCTTTCAAAGTGGAACTAAACTCTTATTAAAATCCATATATTCACTTTATTATTTGTTTGTCTGTTTCCTGTTATAAATTGCCTAATTGTTCTTATGTGTGTGGTGCAGCATTCAGAGTATCTCTTTTACAGTCCTCTTAAATTGCAGTGCCTTTGTTTTGGGACTTAGAGTGATAGTAAAATATAATTGGGGATACTTTTCTATTCAAAACATAAACTTAATAAAGTATTTATCAAGAGAATTCTGCATTGTTTTTATTTTCTTTTGCATTATAGATTTCCCTTTTCCCATATACTTTTTTTGTGTCAATCTGTTTAGGCAAACATGCAGAGGACATATTTGGTGAGCTGTTTAGTGAAGCCAACAACTTCCATATCCGAGCAAACTCTCTCCAAGATAGAATTGATCGTTTGGCTGTCAAAGTTACTCAGCTGGACTCTACAGTGGAGGAAGGTAAGTAATTCCATGGTAGGGCTGATGTTGTGATGGATTATTATGTACCTGGTTCTATTTGGCTTACTTAAAGACATTCTTAATGGTTGTTCTGTTCAATTTTTGAATAATTACTAATGACAGTCTAAGGTTCCAGCAGGGAAACAAATAAGGATCTTTTTACTTCTCAATACAGATCTTGTCCTTTGTTTGTGATAAGTTACTTTCTTCTTAGTCTCTGGAAATAAAGTGTTAATCCATCTAAACCCTTTTTAAGCATACTCTTTTTAAAAAAAAAACACATTTTGACCGAAGATATGATTGTTAAATTTGTTGATAATACAAAGATAGGTAGGAAAGTAAGTTGTGAGGACCGGAACGGCGGCAGGCGGACCTGGGAGGAATCGCATCCTGAGCGAGATCTGAAAAGAAGAGAGCGGGGCTCGAGGCCCTTGCTTACCTGAGCACCAGAGCAGCGGCAGGCTCTCTCTGTGCCAGCGCGCGCTGAGATTCAAAAGAGGTTAAAAAAAAGACCTACAGTGACATCACGGGAAATCTGTAAGCTGATTGGTTGGGTAAGTAACAGCTGTTAGTGCCTGTAAATAGCTTAAAAAAATAAGGGCAAAGTTTATTTTTTGGGAAAAATCCTCAATCTACCGTATCTGTGATAAGGTCAGTACTTCTAAAGTGTTTTTTTTTTATTAGTGTAATTTATTAAGGACTTTAGATTGTAGTGGGTAGTATTGGAGTAGAACAAAGCCCCTAGCATAATTAGTATTTTTAATTAAAAGGCGTAACTAAGTAATCTAAAGGTAAGTCATGGCAGGAGAGCTCGCACCTGTGATATGCTCCTCCTGTGCTATGTGGGAAATCATGGATGCTTCCAGTGTCCCTGATGACCATGTGTGCAGGAAATGTATCCATCTGCAGCCACTGGCTACCCGCATTTGGGAGCTGGAGCTGCGGGTGGATTCACTCTGGAGCATCCGCGATGCTAAGGTCGTCGTGGATAGCGCGCTTAGCTAGGTGGTCACACCGCAGGCAAATGCAGCAAAGGCAGAACGGGCAACCACCAGACAGAGTAGTAGAAGGCAGGTAGTGCAGGAGTCCCCTGTGACCATGCCCCTCTCTAACAGATATACTGCTTTGGATATTGTTTGGGGGGGTGGGGTGTGGCTCAGGGGAAAGCAGCAAGAGTCAAGTTAACGGCACCATGGTTAGCTCTGCAGCACAGGTGGGGGGGTGTGGGGGGGAAGAAGAGTGGCAGGGCTATAGTGATAGGAGATTCAATTGTAAGGGGAACATACAGATGTTCCTGCGGCTGCAAAAGACACTCCAGGGTGGTGTGTTGCCTCCCTGGTGCTAGGGTCAAGGATGTCCCTGAGCGGCTGCAGGGCATTCTGAGGGGGGAGGGCGAGCAGCCTGTTGTCGTGGTACATATTGGTACCAACGACATAGTTGAAAAAAGGGATAAGGTCCTAAAAGCTGAGTTAGGACGAAAATTAAAAAGTAGGACCTCAAAGGTAGTAATCTTAGGATTACTACCAGTGCCACGTGCTAGCGAGAGCAGAAATAGCAGGATATATCACATGAATACGTGGCTGGAGAAATTGTGTAGGGGGGAGGGATTCAGATTCCTGGGACATTGGGACCGGTTCTGGGGAAGGTGGGACCAGTACAAGCTGGGCGGATTGCATCTGGGCAGGACCGGGACCAATTTCCTCGGTGGAGGGTGCAGTGTATGCCAGTGCTGTCGGGGAGGGTTTAAACTAGAATAGCGGGGGATGGGAATCTGAGCAGGGAGACAGAGGAGAGGGAAACAAGGATACAAATGAAAGACAGAAAGGTAAGAAGCAGAAGTGGAAGGCAGAGAAAACAAGGGCGCGAAACAAATGGGGCCATAGTGCAAAATAAAGCTAAGATGACTAACAATGACAAGTCTAAAGGCATTGTGTCTTAATGTGTGGAGCATTCGCAATAAGGTAGATGAATTAACAGCGTAAATAGATATAAATGGTTATGATATAGTAGCGATTTATGGAGACATGGCTGCAAGGTGACCAAGGATGGGAACTAAACGTCCAGGGGTATTCAATATTTAAGAAGGACAGGCAAAAAGGGAAAGGAGGAGGGGTAGTGTTGTTAGTAAAGGAGGAAATCAATGCAATAGTGAGGAAGGATATTGGCTCGGAAAATCATGATGTGGAATCTGTATGGGTGGAGCTAAGAAACACCAAGGGGCAGAAAAAGTTGGTGGGGGTTGTCTGTAGGCCCCCAAACAGTAGTGGAGATGTAAGGGATGGCATTAAACAGGCGCAGTGGTTAGCACCGCAGCCTCACAGCTCCAGCGACCCGGGTTCGATTCTGGGTACTGCCTGTGTGGAGGTTGCAAGTTCTCCCTGTGTCTGCGTGGGTTTCCTCCGGGCGCTCCGGTTTCCTCCCACATGCCAAAGACTTGCAGGTTGATAGGTAAATTGGCCATTAGAAATTGCCCCTAGTATAGTTAGGTGGTAGGGAAATATAGGAACAGGTGGGGATGTGGTAGGAATATGGAATTAGTGTAGGATTAGTATAAATGGGTGGTTGATGGTCGGCACAGACTCGGTGGGCCGAAGGGCCTGTTTCAGTGCTGTATCTCTAAACATAAACATAAACTTAGACATGCATGCAATAAGGGTACAACTGTAATCATGGGTTACTTTAATCTACATATAGATTGGTCAAACCAAATTAGCTACAATACTGTGGAAGATGATTTCCTGGAATGTGTGTGTGACGGTCTTTTAGACCAATACATTGAGGAACCAACCAGAGAACAGGCTATCCTAGATTGGGCATTGTGCAATGAGAAAGGATTAATTAACAGTCTTGTTGTGCGGGGTCCCTTGGGGTGGAGCAACCATAACATGATCGAATTCTTCATTAGGATGGTGGGGGAAGTAGTTGAATCCGAAACTACGGTCCTGAATCTAAATAAACTACCAAGGTATGAGGCACAAGTTGGCTATGGTAGATTGGGGAACTTTACTAAAAGGGTTAATGGTGAATAGATAATGGATAATATTTAAAGAACGTGTGCATGAGTTACAACAATTATTCATTCCTGTCTGGCGCAAAAATATAACTGGAAAGGTGGCTCAACCGTGGCTTACAAAAGAAATTAGGGCTAGTATTAGATCCAAAGAGGAGGCATATAAAATTGTCAGAAAAAGCAGCAAACCTGAGGATCGGGAGCAGTTTAGAATTCAAAGAACAAAGAACAGTACGGCACAGGAACAGGCCATTCGGCCCTCCAAGCCTGTGCCGATTTGATGCCTGCCTAAACTAACACCTTCTGCACTTCCGGGGCCCATATCCCTCTATTCCCTTCCTATTCATATATTTGTCAAGATGTCTCTTACACGTCGTTATCGTATCTACTTCCACCACCTCCCCTGGCAGCAAGTTCCAGGCACTCACCACCCTCTGTGTAAAAAAACTTGCCTCGCACATCCCCTCTAAACTTTGCCCCTCGCAACTTAAACCTATGTCCCCTCGTAACTGACTCTTCCACCCTGGGAAAAAGCTTCTGACTATCCACTCTGTCCATGCCGCTCATAACTTTGTAAACCTCTATCATGTCGTCCCTCCACCTCCGTCGTTACAGTGAAAACAATCCGAGTTTTTCCAACCTCTCCTCATAGCTAATGCCCTTCAGACCAGGCAACATCCTGGTAAACCTCCTCTGTACCCTCTCCAAAGCCTCCACGTCCTTCTGGTAGTGTGGCGACCAGAATTGCACGCAGTATTCTAAGTGTGGCCTAACTAAGGTTCTGTACAGCTGCAACATGACTTTCCAATTTTTATACTCGATGCCCCGACCGATGAAGGCAAGCATGCCGTATGCCTTCTTGACTACCTTATCCACCTGCGTTGCCACTTTCAGTGACCTGTGGACCTGTACGCCCAGATCTCTCTGCCTGTCAATACTCCTAAGGGTTCTGTCATTTACTGTATACCTCCCACCTGCATTAGACCTTCCAAAATGCATTACCTCGCATTTGTCCGAATTAAACTCCATCTGCCATTTCTCCGCCCAAGTCTCCAACCGATCTATATCCTGCTGTATTCTCTGACAATCCTCATCATTATCCGCAACTCCACCAACCTTTGTGTCGTCCGCAAACTTACTAATCAGACCAGCTACATTTTCCTCCAAATCATTTATATATACTACAAACAGCAAAGGTCCAAGCACTGATCCCTGCAGAACACCACTAGTCACATCCCTCCATTCAGAAAAACACCCATCCACTGCTACCCTCTGTCTTCTGTGACTGAGCCAGTTCTGTATCCATCTTGCCAGCTCACCTCTGATCCCGTGTGACTTCACCTTTTGCACCAGTCTGCCATGCGGGACCTTGTCAAAGGCTTTACTAAAGTCCACATAGACAACATCCACCGCCCTTCCCTCATCAATCATCTTTGTCACTTCCTCAAATTAGTAAGACACGACCTCCCCTTCACAATGCCATGCTGTCTCTCGCTAATAAGTTTGTTTGTTTCCAAATGGGAGTAAATCCTGTCCCGAAGAATCCTCTCTAATAGTTTCCCTACCACTGACGTAAGGCTCACCAGCCTATAATTTCCTGGATTATCCTTGCCACCCTTCTTAAACAAAGGCACAACATTGGCTATTCTCCAGTCCTCTGGGACCTCACCTGTAGCCAATGAGGATGCAAAGATTTCTGTCAAGGCCCCAGCAATTTCTTCCCTTGCCTCCCTCAGTATTCTCGGGTAGATCCTATCAGGCCCTGGGGACTTATCTATCTTAATACTTTGCAAGACACCCAACACCACCTCCTTTTTGATAATGAGATGACTGAGACTATCTACACTCCCTTCCCTTAGCTGATCATCCACCAAGTCTTTCTCCTTGGTGAATACTGATACAAAGTACTCATTTAGCACCTCACCCATTTCCTCTGGCTCCACGCATAGATTCCCATCTCTGTCCTTGAGTGGGCCAACCCTTTCCCTGGTTACCCTCTTGCTCTTTATATATGTATATGCTAATATCCTTCTTCACTATTGTATTGATTTCCTCTTCTACTAGCAATGCTACTCCACTGCCTTTCCCTTTTTGCCCGTCCTTCCTAAATATTGAATACCCTTGGATGTTCAGTTCCCATCCTTGGTCACCCTGCGGCCATGTCGCCGTAATCGCAACTATATCATATCCATTTACATCTATTTGCACAGTTAATTCGGCTACCCTATTGCAAATACTGCGCGCATTGAGACACAATGTCTTTAGGCTTTCAGCAAAGGAGGACATAAAGGTTGATTAAGCGGGGGAAAATAGGGTATGAGTAAACTTGCGGGGAACATAAAAACTGACTGTAAAAGCTTCTATAAATATGTGAAGAGAAAAAGATTAGTGAAGACAAATGTAGGTCCCTTACAGCCAGAAATGGGGGAAATTGTAATGGGTAACAAAGAAATGGCTGAACAATTAAACACATATTTTGTTTCTGTCTTCACAAAGGAGGACACAAATAACCTCCCAGAAATGAGAGGGAGGAACTGAAGGATATCAGTATTAGTAAAAAAAAAAGTGCTAGGGAAATTAATGGGATTAAGGGCTGACAAATCCCCAAGGCCTGATAATGTACATCCCAGAGTACTAACGTAAGTGGCCCTGGAAATAGTGGATGCATTGGTGGTCATCTTCCAAAATTCTAGACTCTGGAGCAGCTCCTACAGATTGGAGGGTGGCAAATGTAACCCCACTATTTAAAAAAGGAGGGAGAGAAAAAACAAGGAACTACAGACCAGTTAGCCTTACATCAGTTGTGGGGAAAATGCTAGAGTATTATAAAGCATGTGATAGCAGTACACCTAGAAAGCATAAATGGGATTGGGCAAAATCAGTATGGGTTTACGAAAGGGAACTCATGCTTAACAAATCTACTGGAGTTTTTTGAGGATGTAACTAGTAGAATAGATGAGGGAGAACCAGTGGATGTGTATTTAGATTTTCAGAAGCCTTTTGATAAGGTCCCACATAAGAAGTTAGTTTGCAAAATTAAAGCACATGGGATTAGGGGTAATATACTGGCATGGATTGAGAATTGGTTGACAGACAGGAAACAGAGAGTAGGAATAAGTGGGTCTTTATCTGGGTGGCAGGTAGTGACTAGTGGGGTACCGCAGGGATCAGTGCTTGGGCCCCAGCTAGTCACAATATATATTAATGACTTGGGTGAGGAAACTAAATGTAACATTTCCAAGTTTGCAGACGACACAAAGCTGGGGGGGGGGGGGGGGTGGTGGAAGTGAGCTGTGAGGAGGATGCAAAGAGGCTCCAATGTAATTTGGACAAGTTGGGTGAGTGGGCAAATGCATAGCAGATGCAGTTTAAGGTGGATAAATGTGAGGTTATCCACTTTGGTTGTAAAAACAGAAAGGCAGATTATTATCTGAATGGTGATAGATTGGGAAGGGGGGAGGTGCAACGAGACCTGGGTGTCCTTGTGCACTAGTCGCTGAAATCAAGCATTCAGGTGCAGCAAGCTATTAGGAAGTCGAATAGTATGTTGGCCTTCATTGCAAGAGGATTTGAGTACAGGAGCAAGGATGTCTTACTGCAGACCACATCTGGAGTATTGTGTACAGTTTTGGTCTTCTTACCTGAGGAAGGATGTTCTTGCCTTGGAGGGAGTGCAAAGTAAATTTACTAGGCGGATTCCTGGGATGGCCGGATTAACGTATGGGGAGAGATTAGGTCGACTAGGCCTATATTCACTAGAGTTTAGAAGAATGAGAGGGGATCTCATAAAACCTATAAAATTCTAACAGGACTAGACAGGCTAGATGCAGGGAGGATGTTCTCGATGGCTTAGGAGTCCAGAACCAGGGGTCACAGTCTCAGGATACGGGGTATGTCATTTAGAACCGAGATGAGGAGAAAATTCTTCACCAACAGAGTGGTGAACCTGTGGAATTCTCTACCGCGGAAGGCAGTGGAGGCCAAGTCATTAAATATATTCAAGAAAGAGATAGATATATTAATGCCAAAGGGATCAAGTGATATGGGGAGAAAGCAGGAACAGGGTACTGAAATAGACGATCAGCCATGATCTTTTTTGAATGGCGGAGCAGGCCCAAAGGGCCGAATGGCCTACTTCTGCTCCTATTTTCTATGTTTCTATGAGTAGGACATAAGGAGGCTACAAAGGGATATAGATAGGTTAAGGTTAAGTGAGTGGGCAAAGATCTGGCTAATGGAGTATAATGTGAGAAAATGTGAAATTGTCCACTTTGGCAGGAAGAATAAAAAAGAAGCATATTATCTAAATGGTGAAAGCTCTGAGATGCAGAGGGATCTGGGTGTCCCAGTGCATGAATTCCAAAAGTTTAATATGCAGGTTCAGCAAGGAAAGCTAATAGAATGTTATCATTTATTGTGAGGGGAATTGAATACAAAAGTAGGGAGGTTATGCTTCAGTTATACAGGGCATTGGTGAGACCACATCTGGAGTACTGTGTACAGTATTGGTCTCCTTACTTACAGAAAAATGTAAATGCGGTGGAAGCAGTTCAGAGAAGGTTTACTGGACTAATACCTGGAATGGGTGGGTTGTCTTGTAAGGAAAGGTTGGACAGGTTGGGCTTGTATTCGCTGGAGTTTAGAAGAGTAAGAGGCGACTTGATTGAAACATAGAAGATCCTGAAGGGTCTTGACAGGGTGGATGTGGAAAGGATGTTCCCCTCGTGGGAGAATCTAGAATAGAAGTCAGTATTTAAAAACAAGGGGTTGCCCATTTAAAACAGAGATGAGGAGAAATTTTTTCTCAGAGGGTCCTGAGTCTTTGGCACACACTTCTTTAAAAGGCGGTGGAAGCAGAGTCATTAAATATTTTTAAGGCAGAGGTAGATAGATTCTTGATAAGCAAGGGGGTGAAAGGTTATTGGGGGTAGGCAGGATTGTGGAGTTGAGGTTACAAACTGATAAGCCGTGATCTTGTTGAATGGCGGAGCAGACCCGGGGGGTGCTGAGTGGCTGACTCTTGCTCCTAGTCCGTGTGTATGTTCGTATAAATTTATTCATGTTTTAAACTACATGTGATACTTAATAACAACGTAGCTTTACATGTTCTGAAATAGACTAAAAACAAGTTATGATCCTACCTTTGTGCAAAGTCCTCTGTAAGTAATACTTCGCAATGAACAGTTTGAGTCTGAGAGTGATTTTTGAATGACTATCTTTTACATGTCCTCCCATTTGCAGGTCTGCCTGAGGTCTTGTTCCCAGTTGGATTCCACTGACATGATGTAGACTACCCATCCACTAGCTCCTGAGGCTAAAAATGGCACTGAACCCTTCCATCCCCCCACCCCCCCCCTTTTAAAATAGTAATGAAGCTCCTGCCTATGTCTTTTTAATATTGGGAGTAGCTATAACCACGTGGAAATTCAAAGGAATTCATATTGTTACGACCAGGTGAGGAAGGGGTCTCAGGCTCCCCTTTCGCCCCTTCTCTGGTTTGACTGCAATAGGATTTATCTTTTTTAAACAGCGTGATTTAACTTACCACTTCAGTGAGCACCTGCTGCTGTTCCTCTAATATAATTGCAAATGAACTGATCAGATCGTAGTCTCAGTGTCTTTAGTTGAAATTATAGTCCTGAACTCCTCACTGGCTACATGCACTGTTGCAGACTTGCTTGTATCCAAGTCATTGGTTGTAAGGATCTGTAGACTTGGCTTCACCAGCTGCAGCTTGAGGCTTCTCTGGATCTCTACTGGAGAGAGAGCTGTTATCTTCCTTGCTTCCAGTTACAGTCTGCTTTCTTAGTCACAACTCTCAAACTCCCAGAGTTGCACAAGCAGTCACATGGTATGACCATCTCTTTGTGTTTTTAAGGTTCTTCTGGAATTTTCTTTGAAATGCAAGGCTCTGCCCTCAGGCTGCCCATACATCCTTGGTGGAGGTAGCGGGGTGGGGGTGGGGGGTTGGCTCTTTCAGCGTCAATGGGTGTCGATGGCTTTTGACGACCCCATTGATGAGGTTATCTTAAGTAATTGAATCAGAGAGCGCTGCATTGTTCTGGCTAGGCTGAGTCAATCATGTTTGTCTCAAGTCTGCTCTGTTGCGGATTCATGTGCAAATTGCTGTGGCCATCTTGGCTGCTAGCGTTTTGTTTAAAAAGTTGTTTGTAACACTTTCCAATAAAGGTCTCAGGCAAAGTTCCACTCAATGAAATTAATATTTTCCATTTGGCATGTGGGGTTTTCATAACCCTATCTTCCAGATGTTCTTTCCACTACTGTCTCACTACTGCTGTAGTCAGGGTGGTAGTGAGATGATAAATCACTCCTATGTCTCCCTTTTTCTTTTTGTGTGCCTTGCATGCTCTCCTTTTGCTCTCATCTGACATTTTGGCACAGGATCTGAGTTTCAAAGCTCTGAAATTGTCTTGCCTTTCACTTTGTTACTTTGTGTAAAGATGTGGACTTAGAGAGTATAAGGGATGGACAGAGCAGGAAGGTGCACAGCCTTGACTATAGAGTGATAGCTGACAATAGAGTAATAGCTGCGTTAGGAGTGTAGAAATTGGTTTCTGGTAGTCACATGACTGCCACCCTTCACAGCAGGTTGTTTTTTGGCCTAATCCCATCGTAAGGTCGATGTTACTGAATCTGTACCCAGGTACAAAAAAACCCCCTCCTGTTTTAAGACTGTCCTCAAAACCTATCTGATTATGATTTATTGCAGCACGTGAGATGGAACTGAATATCAATCACTGCCTATAATAGGCGGCCAATCCGATACCACCCATTTTGCGTTACCACACGAGACTTTCTACCCCGTAATAAGAACAAAAATGCTGCAAATACTCAGCAGATCTGGCAGCATCTGTGGAGAGAGAAACCAGGTTAATGTTTCATTTCGCACACAAGATCATCAATTTGAAGCGTTAACTCTGCTTCTCTCTCCACAGATGCTGCCAGACCTGCTGAGTATTTACAGTATTTTCTGTTTCATTTCAGAGTTCCAGCATTTGCAGTATTTTGCTCTAATTTCTACCCCATTGTTTTTGTTGTTGGCTGTCCTATTCAACCTTTAAACTGCAGTAACACAGCAGTAGTTATTAAATGGCATTGATATATGGGCCTATTCTGCAATTTTAGAAACCAAACATTATTTAAAGTAAAATGCACAAATACTAACAAAAACCTAGGAAAAGTCATCCCTGATGCCATATTTCTTTAAATGCTCACAAACAATGCTCACTGAAGTGAAAAACACAGAGATTGCTTGCACCCAGATTCAGGTTCAAAATTGTGGCACTGCCTCATTAACTTTTTTGCTGTGTTGTGTGAGTGTGGAGGATCCCATATGGCTCCATTAGTGGCTATGGTATCTCTACTCTCTGTTCACCCCATGAATTTAGCGAGTTAACTGCCCAAACTTTTGAGTTCCAGCTGATAAGCAATACTGCTCTGATGAAAGATCATGCATGTGCAGTTGTTCCAAAAAACTGGGAAACAAAGTCCATTTCAATAATAGGAGTTTTGGGTATGCGGCAAAACACTATTATACGTGAGGGAAAACCATAATGGAGGTAGGAAGTTCAATGAGAGCTCTTGAAGAACTCATCTGAGTGCAATACCAGAAACGTTAACTGCCCCCCCAGCTCCCATTCACCAACAGACCCACACTTCCCCTATATCACTGACGATCACAGCATGCGCTTGACCACAATGCAAAAATAAAAGTCATTACAAAATAAATATTCCAAACCAAATTAATAAATGAAATCATGCTTTTTAAAAATGTATTCATTGAATGTGGGTGTTGCTGGCGAGGCCAGTATTTATTACCCATCCCTAATTGCCCTTGAGAAGGTGGTGGTGAACCACTGCAGTCTCTGTGGTATTGGCACACCCACCTTGCTATTAGGTAGGGAGCTCCAGGATTTTGACCCAGCAATAATGAAGGAACAGCGATATATCTCCAAATCAGGCTGGTGTGTAACTCGAAGAAGAACTTATCGACGGCAGTGTTCCCATGCACCTGCTGCCTTTGTCCTTCTAGGTGGTTGAGGTCGCGCATTTGGAAGGTGCTGTCGAAGAAGCCTTAGCATGTTGCTGCAGTGCATCTTGTCGATGGTGCAGAATGCAGCTGTGTTACTCTGGTGGTGGAGGGAGTGAATGTTTAAGATGGTAGATGGGGTGCCAATCAAGTGGGCTACTTTGTCCTGGATGGTGTTGAACATCTTAAGTGCTGTTTGAGCTGAACTCATCCAGGCAAGTGGAGAGTATTCCATCACATTTGTGCCCTGTAGATGTTGGACTTTGGGGAGTTAGGACGTGAGTTACTCACCACAGAATTGTCGGCCTCTGTCCTGCTCTTGTAGTCAGTGTTTATGTGGCTGGTCGAGTTGAGTTCTGATGAATGATGACCCTCAAGGCTTTGATGGTGAGGGATGCAGCCATGGTAATGACATTGAATGCCAAGGGAAGGTGGTTAGACTCTCTCTTGTTGGAGATGGTCATTGCCTGGCAATTGTGTGGCATGAAAGTTCCTTATCATATCCGCCTAAGCCTGAATCTTGTCCAAGTCTTGGTTCATGTGGTACGGACTGCTTCATTATTTGAGGCATTGAGAGTGGAACTGAACACTGTGAAACCATAAGAGCATAAGAAATAGAAGCAGGACTAGGCCATACGAACCCTCGAGCCTGCTCCACCTTTCAATATGATCCTGCGTAATCTTTGACCTCAATTTCACTTTCCTGGTTGATGTCCATATCCCTTGATTTCCCCTAAAGTCCAAAGATCTAACAGTCTCAGCTTTGAATATTCTCAAGGACTGGGCATTCATAGCCCTCTGGAATAGAGACTTCCAAAGATTCTCAATCTTCTGAGTTGAGAAATTCCTCCTCATCGCAGTGCTGAATGATCGACCCCTTAACCTGAGACTGTGCCCCGAGTTCAAGACCCCCTGACCAGGGAAAACAGCCTCTTGGCATCTACCCTGTCATTCGCCCTCAGGTGGTCATCCCCACTTGTGACCTTATGATGGAGGGAAGGTCATTGATGAAGCAGCTGATGATGGTTGGTCCTCGGGCAATGTCCTCAGGAACTCCTGCAGCGATGTCCTTGGGCTGAGATAATTGGTCTCTAATAACTGCAACCATCTTCCTTTGTGCTAGGTAAGAGTCCAGCCATTGAAGCATTTTCGTCCTGGTTCCCATAGACTTCAGTTGTGTTAGGGCTGCTTGAAGCCACACTCAGTCAAATGCTGCCTTGATGTCAAGGGCAGTCACTCTTGCCTCTGCGGAACTCAAACTGAGCGTTGTTAAGCAGGTTATTGGTGAGTAGGTGCAGCTTGATAGCACTGTCGACCTCATCCTTCACTTTGTTTATGACTGATGAGGCTGTAATTGGCCAGATTAGATTTGTCCTAGGCAATTTTCCACTTTATTGGTAGATGCCAGTATTGTAACTGTATTGGAACAGCTTGGCTAGGGTTGCAGCTAGATCAGGAGCATGTCTTCAGCACCACAGCTGGGGTGTTGGGGCCTACAACCTTTGCTGTATTCAGTGCGCTCAGCCATTTCTTGATATCACATGGAATAAAATGCCAGGAGCAGCACAGGCATACCTAAAAGTGAGGTGCCAACCTGGTGAAGCTACAACACAGGACGACTTGCATACCAAACAGCAGAAGCAGCATGCAATAGACAGAGCTAAGCAATCCCATAACCAACAGATCAGTTCAGAGCTCTGCAGTCCTGCCACGTTCAGTCGTGAATGGTGGTGGACAATTAAACAACTAACTGGAGGAAGAGGAGGCTCCACAAATATCCCCATCCTCAATGATGGGGGAGCCCAGCACATCAATGCAAAAGGAAAGGGTGAAGCATTCACAACCATCTTCAGCCAGAAGTGCTGAGTGGATGATCCATCTCTGCCTCTTCCTGAGGTCCCTGGCATCACAGATGCCAGTCTTCAGCCAATCCAGTTCACTCCACGTAATATCAAGAAATGATCGAAAGCACTGGATGCTGCAAAGGCTATGGGTCCTGGCAACATCCCGGCTGTAGTACTGAAGACTTGTGCTGCAGGACTAGCCACGCCCTTCGCCAAGCTGTTGCAGGACAACTACAACACTGGCATCTACCGGACAATGTGGAAAATTGCCCAGGTATGTCCTATCCACAAAAAGCAGGACCTATCCAATCGGCCAATTACCATCCCATCAGTCTACTCTCTATCATCAGCAAAGTGATGGAAGGTGTCGTCGACAGTGCTATCAAGCGCCACATAAACAGCAATAACCTGTTCGCTGCTCAGTTTGGGTTCCACCTGGGCTGCTGGGCACCTAACCTCATTACAGCCTTGGTCCAAACATGTACAAACGAGCTGAACTCTAGATGAAGCGAGAGTGATTGCCCTGGATATCAAGGCAGCATTTGACCGAGTCTGGCACCAAGGAGTCCTAACCAAACTGAAGTCGATGGGAATTGAGGGGAAAACTCTGCACTGGTTGGAGTCATAACTAGCACAAAGGAGATGGTTGTTACTTGCCTGAGCTGCAGCCCTCTTGTGTCCAGTGTCTCACCACTTGCAGATCCTGCCTCTAATCCATCCTCTAAGATGCTTGCAGTTTCAGTATCTCAACTGGTAGCTGCAAGTGTGAAATCAGTGGGGTTCCCCAGGGGTCACTGTTAGAATCCCTGCTTTTCCTGATATATATTAAGGAGCTAGACTTGGGTGTAGAAGATACAATTTCAAGATTTGCAGATGACACACAACTTGGAAGTCTTGTGAACTGAGGAGGACGATAGTGATGAGCTTTGAGGCTGATGGAATGGGCGGACAAGTAACAGATGGGATTTAATGCAATGAAATATGAAGTGATTCATTTTGGTAGGAAGAATTTTAAAAGGGTTGCAGGAGTAGAGAGACCTGGGGGTATATGTGCACTAATCATTGAAGGTGGCAAGGCAGGTTGAGAAAGAAGTTCATAAAGGATACAGGATCCTGGGCTTTATATGTAGGGGCATAGAGTACAAAAGCAAGAAAGTTTTGATAAAACTGTGTAAAACACTAGTCGGCCTCAATTGTTGTATTGTGTCCACTTTGGGCATCACGCTTTTGAAAGGATGTGAATGCGTTGGAGAGAGTGCAGAAAAGATTCACGGGAATGGTTCCAGGGATGAGGAACTTCAGTTACTTGGATAGATTGGAGAAGCTGAGACTATTCTCCTTGGAGAAAAGAAAATTAAGAGGAGATTTGATAGAGGTGCTCAAAATCATGAGGGGTCTGAACAGAATAGATAGAGAGAAACTGTACTCATTGGCAGAAGGATCCAGAACTAGAGGTCATCGATTTAGGGCTATTGACAAAAGAAGCAATGGCGACATGAGAACATTTTTTACGCAGCAAGTGATTAGAATCTGGAATGCATTTCCTGAGCCTGTGGTGGAGGCAGATTCAATCATGAATTTCAAAAGAGAAAATTGGACAAATAGCTGAAGGGAAAAAAATTGCAGGGCTATGGGGAAAAGGTGAGGGAGTGGGACTAGGTGAATTGCTTTTCCAGAGAACTGGCACAGACATGATGGGCCAAATGGCCTCCTGTGCTGTAACCATTCTATGATTCTATTAATGATGGTGCTGTGTCTTCATCATCCCTCTCTTGTATTATAACAACATAAGAGATAGGAGCAGAAGTATGCCCCTCCAGCCTGCTTGTCCATTCAATATCATGGCTGATCTTTGTCTGGCAGGATCTCTATAATCCCGTGATCCCCCTAAGAGTTCAAAAATTGATCAATCTCTGCCTTAAATATACTCAATGAATGAGCCCACTGGGGTTGAGCATTCCTAAGATTCACAACCCTCCCATTGAAGAAATTGCTCCTCATCTCAAATTTAAATGGCCATCCTCTTTCTCAGACTATGCCCTCTAGTTATAGACTGTCTAGCTAGGGGAAACAGCCTGTCCAGCACATACCTTGTCAAGCACTCTCATAATCTTGTATGTTTCAGTGAGGTCATCTATTATTCTTCCAAACTCCAGAGAGAAATGATTCACTCGATTCAACCTCTCCTTTATAGGGCAACTCGCATCCCAGGAATCAATCTGGTGAACATTTGTTGTACTCCCTTGAAGGCATGTATATCCTTTCTTAGGTACAGAGACCAAAACTGAATGATGTACTCCAGGTGTGACATCACCAAAGCCCTGTAAGGTTGCAGCAATGCTTCCTTACTCTTGTACTTCAATCCCCTTGCAACAAAGACCAACATACCATTTGTCTTCCTAATAGCATGCAGGTACAGCAAGCAAACTTTCTGTGTTTTGTGTACAAGTACATACAAATTCCTCTGAACACCAACATTCTAATTTAATAGTTCCTCACCATTTAAAAAATATTCTGTTTTTCTATTCTTCCTGCCAAAGTGAATTCGTTCACACTTCCCTGCATTATACTCCATCTGCCACCTTCTTGCCCACTGACTTATCCTATCAATATCCCTTTGCAGATTCTGTATCCTCCTCACAGCTTACTTTGCCACCTAGCTTTGTATCACCAGCAAACTTGGATGCATTACACTTGATGCCTTTATCTAAGTCACTAATTGTAAACAGTTGAAGCCCCAGAACAGATTCATCCAGCACCCCACTCGATAACAGCCTGCCAACTTGAAAATGACTCATTTATTCCTACTGTGTTTTCTATCCTTTAACCAATCCTCTATCCATTCTAATATACTACCCCAACCCGATGAGCCCTTATCTCATGTAATAACCTTTTATGTGGCACCAGGTCGAATGCCTTTTGAAAATCCAAATATACTATATCCATTAGTTTCCCTTTATCTACCCTGCTAATTATATCCTCAAAAAGCTCTAGTACATTTGTCAAACACTTTTTCCTTTTCATAAAACCATGTTGATTCTCTCAAATTATGATTTAATAAATGCCCTGTTACCCAGTGTTCCCTTTAAGCTACACGGCTGCACAGAAGTTCCCACTCAGACCACGCACAAGTTGGCCCTTACAGTTTACTGTGTCTGCATGGCTGTGTTTTAAAAAAAAAAAATTAAAGGGCTCATGCAAATTGGCTACGCACTATAAGAAAAAATTAGAGGGTATGTTGCCCGTTAATACTTCCTTAATAATGGATTCTAGCTTTTCCCTGATGACTGACATCAGGCTAACTGGCCTGTAGGTCCCTGTTTTCTTTCTTGAATAGAGATATTACATTTGCAGCCTCCAAAACCAATGGGATCGTTCCAGAATTTTGGAAGATCACAACCAGTGCCTCCACTATCTCTGCAGCCACCTCTTTTAGAAACAAAAACAAGAAATGCTGGAATCACTCAGCAGGTCTGGCAGCATCTGTGGAAAGAGAAGCAGAGTTAACGTTTCGGGTCAGTGACCCTTCTTCGGAACTGACCCGAAACGTTAACTCTGCTTCTCTTTCCACAGATGCTGCCAGACCTGCTGAGTGATTCCAGCATTTCTTGTTTTTGTTTCAGATTTCCAGCATCCGCAGTATTTTGCTTTCGCCTGTTTTAGAACCCTAGGATATAGATGGTCAGGTTGAGGGGATTTGTTGGCTTTTAGTCCCATTAATTTCTTCATTACTTTTTCTTTACTAATATTGATCACTTTAAGTTCCTTACTCTCATTAGACCCTCGGTTCCCTACTATTTCTGGCATTTTTTTGCATTTTCTACTGTGCAGACAGGCAGAAAATATTTGTTTAGTATCTCTGCCATTTAGACAGCCACAAGGGGCTGAATTTGTAATCTGCTTTGGAGGTGGACGGGCCCAGAATTTCCTGCCACTGTCTGGCGTGCCGATTTGTTGGAACGTTCTTGCATCCAGGCCATTTTCCAGCACCTGAAAACCTTGGAGCTCGCTGTCTCCCCTGTTATGTCATTCCTCTTTCCCAGGTCAGATTCTCTTCAACAAGCACCTGCTCCAGCCACAATGCACCGCCCCTTTTAAGAGGTCAGGCTAACCTTAAGTGGTACAAGCCACTCATGGTATTTCCAATCTCCCCCCCAACCCCCCACCACTGATGTGTCCAGCCAACGAACACCATAGCGCTGGCTTGTTGCTGAGATCATTCAAATAAGCAGGCAGCATGAAGCAGGTGGTATGCAAGCAAAGGGAGTGGATTAATTGCGTATTGTGATCCCTGCACCCTTTTTCAGGGACTATCCAATTTAGCCCCCTTGATCTTTTTATGGAGACTTTCCTCTGCTGTGAGCATACATATTGGGGGAATAAAGGCAAAAGTCAGAGTATGAACTGAAAAGTCTTAATTTTAAGTCAGATTCCTTATAATCAATAAATTTTAAAGTTTTACAGATGTATGAAAATTAAAGTAAAATATGTATTTGAAAACTGAGGTTTTTTAACATGCCAGTAATTAGTGTACTCCACTAGTTGTAATCTTGGTAGATTACACTACTGATACCACTACTGATGTCAGGCTAACCGGTCTATAATTTCCTATTTTCTCTCTACCTCCTTTTTTATTAGAATGAAGGGTATGTAGGTAGTTTGATCTTAGAGTAGGTTAAAGGGTCGGCACAACATCGTGGGCCGAAGGGTCTGTACTGTGCTGTACTGTTCTATGTTCTATTAGTGCCTACCAATGTGATAAAGGCTTTCATATGAACTGTTGTTGTGTAGTTTCTTTACAGGACATTAACATGAGGAAAGCTTTCAAGAGTTCTACAATACAAGACCAAAAGGTTGTTTCAAAGAGTTCAACTCCAAATCCAGTGCTGGAAATGTATTCTCGGAGTGATAAGCCACCTCCACTGGACATCCTTTCATCATACAGGTATGAATGTGAAATGTAAGCCTAGATATTTTGCTTCTGTAGATTTTGGGACATCTTTGGTGTTAGTGGGACTTCTACCCACCTCAAAGTTGCTGATTGACCCTGCTGTGCATCTGCAGCATTTCTGCTTTGATTTTGTATGTGAGAGGTTCTGCAATCTAATTCTCATTCACTGTGGAGATCATAACCAGTAGAAATCTGGTAGTTTTACAAGTCTCAATATAAGCAACTGGAATTCACAAGATGGGTATAGATGAGGAGTGCCATTCAGCTCATCCTAATTCACGGATCTAGAAAGTACCTGTTTTTGACTTTGCAACATCTTGTTTCTTAAATGATTTCAAGGTTTTTGCCTTGCCACATTACCTGCAGAGATTGAATTTCTCCCTTGTATTTTATTGACCAGAATTTGACAAAATGGCAGAGCACTGTACAGTTTAGGAATCACTTCCTCTAATTTGTGCTGTGCTGTTTCGGTGATATAATTCAGCATTTGTTGATTACTTTTTTGCGGTATTTGACATGTTAAGATCAATATATCTCTTTCAACTTTAGCCCTTGGCTATTTCAACATAATAGAGTGGTTATGTCACATTTTTGCTTGCTATATGGAATACTTTACACCTGTTCATATTATATTTCATCTGCCACTGATCTGTTCTCACATTTTATCTATTTCAATTTGTAAGTCTCTGGTTAGCTCCTTAGATGCAATAGCACCACCCGCAAGCATGATATTACCTGCAAATTTGATTGCAATAAGCTTCAGAATCTAAATTGTTTATGTAAGTGAAAAAAAATGTACACATCCCTCCATGGATCCCTCTGAATTTCACTCAGCACTTGGTCCCACCCCAACATCATTTCCCCAACAAACACCTGCTGTATCCTTCCTACAACCAATTTCTTATCCATTCCCAAATTCTACCTTGTATCCCTGACACTTTAAACATGATTAGCAGCCTTTTTGTATGAAACTTTGTCAAGAGCTTTTTGGAAGCCTAGGTACACCATGTTATAGGGTATTTCATGTCTAATTAGGATGTCACTTCCTCAAAAAGATTTTGCTAGGCATTATCTACCTCTTGTAAAACTGTGTTGGCTGCTAATTACTAGTTTTTGTTTTAATTATTTCATTAGTTGATGCGTTTGGAAATGGAAAACTGGTACTGTATTTCATTAGTCCTCAAGTTTACTGTTGTATTCTGGTATAAATCCAGCATAAAAACTTTCCTTTTGGGTGCCTGAATTCAGATAACTAGACTGTAAAACTTTTAACTACCAATACAAATGCCAAACTTTTCTCATTGTATGTCATAAAGCTTGATGTAAATTACAGTATGTATGGATTTATTTTTGTCTGGTATTATGAATAGTCTACTGATGGTTACTGCATTGGTTCACACATGAGGTATGACTACTTGTGCAATGTTCTGGAGGGTATTTGATGGCTATGGAACTCCACTCCTGTATGATACAGCATCTGCAGAAGTAGGGAGAAAATTTGAGTTGCTTGAAAATTTTGATGCCCCTTTAAAAGCTGCCCCTCTCAAACTTAATATCAATGGCTGGAAAACAATCTTAACAGTTTTGCAAGTTAGTATTCAGTTCAGTCACAAAGGGTTCACATTCCAGTGATTCAGCAGCTGTTTGGTTTACCTTGTTCTTGTGATAATCAGCATCTATTTGATTCACATCTGTTTTGCTGGTGTGAAAGAAATTGAGATAGTTGTACCCAAGAGCAATAATATATTTTCTTTGATAAACTTAACCCAGTGACCCAGGTGCTTGCAACTTTTCTATTATGTTGGTACCTTGAAATTGAAGATCACTTTATTTTTCTTTAGTGGGAAGTGAAGCAGAATCTCAATTGTTTGAATGTCTTTCTGCATGCGTTGGTCACCGTTCGTATAGAAATACCCATTGCAAGAATTTCAAACCCAGCTTTGAGCTTATTGAAAATACTGCTAATGTAAAGACAAGTCATGTCATATTCAGCCTCTTGATGTTAGGTGGAGACTGCAAACATTTCTCAGGCAGTGAAATCTAAGAATAAGCTTCTGTTTCTTAACTAAATTCAAAATATTTTGAGTGATATATTTTGTTTCCTCAAATCTCCCTCATATGAATCCCTGATTTTAATTGCTGCACCATTGGTGGCCGCAGCTTCAGTTGCCTGGGCCCCAGGCTCTGGAAATCCCTCCCTACACCTCTCCGCCTCTCCACCTCACTTTTCTCCTCTAAGACACTCCTTAAAACCTACCTCTTTGACCAAGCTTTTGGTTACCTAACCTATTATTTGCTTTTGTGGCTCCGTGTCATATTTTGTCTTACAATGCTCCTGTGAAGCACCTTGGGACGTTTTATTACGTTAAAGGTGCTATATAAATGTAAGTTGTTGACTCAATTCATCAGACCTCAATACTATGATTATTTGTGTTCCTGTTATCAAGCTTGCCAATTAAAGGGGAAGAAAAATCTAAGGGAATGCATTTTTAATTGTAAAAATATAGATGCACAATTCTCTGCCGCTATTTGACATCAATGATGACTAGCCTGAGCGATGATCCAGAGCCAGCTGACTGAGAAAAGCTGCTACCAGCTGAGTACTTTGCATCCCTTGGTGGTAGCAAACTTTCTTGGGCCTCGCACTGTCATAATATCATTGAGTTTTGCCAGTGAATGGTGAATGCTGCCTTGAGCTCACTGCCCTCATTCATGGGGGTAAATTCTCATCTTCACCTCATGAACAGTAATAACCCAGACTGGATCACCCACCCATTATGGAATCCACTCTATTTTCCATCTGTTAATTTTAGTGGAATCGAGGCTGTGGGGAAAGAGGAGTAGGACTAATTGGATAGCTTTTCCAAAGAGCCAGCAGAGGCATGGTGGTCCGAATAGCCGCCATCCGTGCTGTCCGATTTTCTGAAATAAAAATTGGACAGATTCAATAATGGGTAGCCAGTCTATTACTGAACATTATAGCTCAGACAGTGAGAATGAAAATTTTTGCCACAATGTCATTCAACCAAAACTTACTGATATTGCATGATAGGAGTTCTGTACACAATTTCTGCTTCCAGGCTGGTTAAAAATTGTATTCCAGCAGTTCTTAATTACATCCCAACTTTGCCGGTCAAAAAGAACTGCATGAAAGTATAGAAACATAGAAAAATAGGAGCAGGAGTAAGCCATTCGGCCCTTTGAGCCTGCTCCGCCATTCAATACGATCATGGCTGATCATCCAAACTCAGTACCCTGTTCCCGCTTTCTCCCGGTATCCCTTGATCCCTTTAGCTATATATATCTAACTCTTTCTTGAATATATTTAATGATTTAGCCTCAACTGCTTTCCATGGTAGAGAATTCCACAGGTTCACCACTCTTTGGGTGAAGAAATCTCTCCTCATCTCAGTCCTAAATGGCTTACCCCTTATCCTTAGACTGTGACCCCTGATCCTGGACTCCCCCACCATCGGGAACATTCTTCCTGCATCTAGTCTGTCCAATACTGTAAAACATTTTGTAGGTTTCTGTGAGATCCCTTCTCATTCTTCTAAACTCTAGCTAATACAAGCCTAATCGACCCAATCTCTCTTCCTACGTCAGTCCTGCCATCCCAGGAATTAGTCTGGTGAACCTTCGCTGCACTCCCTTCATAGTAAGAGCATGCTTCCTCTGAGTATTGTGTGCAGTTTTGGTCTCCTTATCTAAGTGTGGTCTCACCAAGGCCTTGTATAATTGTAGCAAGACATCCTTGCTCCTGTACTCGAATCCTCTCGCTATGAAGGCCAACATACCATTTGCTTTCTTAACTGCCTGCTGCACCTGTATGCTTATTTTCAGCGACTGGTGCACAAGGACACCCAGGTCTCACTGCACCTCCCCCTTTCCCAATCTATCGCCGTTCAGATAATCTGCCTTTCTGTTTTTGCTACCAAAGTGGATAACCTCACATTTATCCACATTATTTGCATCTGCCATGTATTTGCCCACTCACTCAACCTGTCCAAATCACACTGGAGCTTCTCTGCATTCTCTTCACAGCTCACACTCACGCCCAGCTTTGTGTCGTCTGCAAACTTGGATATATCACATTTAATTCCTTCATCTATATCAATATATATTGTGAATAGCTGGGGTCCTAGCACTGATCCCTGCGGTACCCCACTAGCCACTGCCTGCCTCTCGGAAAAAGACCCGTTTATTCATAGAGTGATACAACACTGAAACAGGCCCTTCGGCCCATCGAGTCTGTGCCGACCAATAACCAGCCATTTATACTAATCCTACATTAATCCCATATTCCCTACCACATCCCCACCATTCTCCTACCACCTACCTACACTAGGGGCTATTTACAATCGCCAATTTACCTGTCAACCTGCAAGGCTTTGGCTATGGGAGGAAACCAGAGCACCTGGCGGAAACCCACGAGGTCACAGGGAGAACTTGCAAACTCCGCACAGGCAGTACCCAGAAGTGAACCCGGGTCGCTGGAGCTGTGAGGCTGCAGTGCTAGCCACTGTGCCGCCCTACTCTTTGTTTCCTGAATGCCAGCCAGATCTCTATCCATGTCAGTACGTTACTCCCAGTCCCACGTGCTTTAATTTTGCATGCTAGTCTCTTATGTGGGATCATATCAAAAGGCTTCTGGAAGTCCAAATGCACCACATCCACTGGTTCTCCTATTCTACTAGTTACATCCTCACAAAAGTCCAGTAGATTTGTCCAGCATGATTTTCCTTTCATAAACCCATGTTGACTTTGTCCAATCCTGTCACTGTTTTCCAAGTGCTCTGCTATTACATCTTTTATAATGGACTCTAGCATTTTCCCCACTACTGATGTCATGCTAACCGGTCTATAATTTCCTATTTTCTCTCTACCTCCTTTTTTAAATAGTGGGGTTACATTCGCTACCCTCCAGTCTGTTGGAACTGTTCCAGAGTCTATAGAATTTTGAAAAATGACCAGCAATGCATCTACTATTTCTAGGGCCACTTCCTTAAGTACTCTGGGATGTCGATTATCAGGCCCTGGGGAATTATCGGCCTTCAATCTCGTCAATTTCCCTAACACCATTTCTTTACTAATACTGATTTCATACAGTTCCTCCTTCTCACTAGACTCTATGTTCCCCAACATTTCTGGGTGGTAATATGTGTGCTCCTTTGTGAAGACAGAACCAAAGTATGTATTTAATTGGTCTGCCATTTCTTTGTTCCCCATTATAAATTTCCCCGTTTCTGACTATAAAGAACCCACATTTGTCTCCACTAATCTTTTTTTGTTCACATATCTGTAGAAGCTTTTACAGTCAGTTTTTACGTTTTCTGCAAACTTGCTCTCATACTCTATGTTCCCCTTCTTAACAAATCCCTTTGTCCTCCTTTGCTGAATTCTAAACTGCTCCCAATCCTCAGGTTTGCTGCTTGTTCTGGCCATTTTATATTTCTCCTCCTTGGATCTAATACTATCCCTAATTTCTTTTGTAAGCCACGGATGAGCCACCCTTCCTGTTTTATTTTTGTTCTGACAGGAATGAACAATTGTTTTAATTCATCCATGCGCTCTTTAAATGCTAGCCATTGTCTATCCACTGTCAACCCTTTAAGTAACGTTCCACAATCTATCCTAGCCAACTCGTGCCTCATACCTTCATAGTTTCCTTTATTTAGATTCAGGACCCTAGTCTCGGATTCAACTCTCTCACTCTCCATCTTAATGAAGAATTCGTTCATGTTATGTTCATTCTTCCCCAAGGGACCTCGAACAACAAGATTGTCGACTAATCCTTTCTCAATACCCAGTCTAGGATAGCCTGTTCTTAATGACTTCATGCATTGGATTTTATATTAAATTACATAACCTTCTGTATATTTATGGTGTTACGACCAAGGCGGGAGTAATGCACTGTTAATTCAGCCCCACTACTCCACAGGTCACAGCATATCAAGGAAGTTTTCCACCTACCAAAGAATAGCCAAATTAGACACTCTATTTGTCCCTCAGAATAAAGCACACCAAACCAGGTTTCTTTAAACAACAACATTAACTATTTATTAGAAAAGAAATAAGAAATCTTAAGCAATAATGAGATAAATCTATATATGAAAGGATTTTTAAAAACTCCTTATTCTTCCTAGCCCTCATGCACAGACACGTCACATTCAGAAGCCTGTTAACCGGGGAAAAATAATTTTTTAGTTTATAGCTGTTTCTTAGGAATACAAAACAAACAATAAAATGATTGAGTTTATCATGTTCTGATAGGATGTTTTCAGCACGGTGAGGTGTCCCAGAGTTGAATGCCACTCGAAGTCACTCCAGGCGAGGTTGATGGACAGTCTGTGATGGGTATGCGTTCAAGGCAATTTGTCTGCAGCAGGCTTCACATAAATCTTTCAGCAAGAGTGTAGCAACAGGTCTGCTTGGGTTTCAAAGTGGCAGTCTAGCAGTAAAAGCTTTCTTCAGATTTCAGGATCTCCCATAACATAGGAGGCAACAAGAACCACTCTTGAGGCAGGGTTCTTCAAAGACAGGAGTCAAGAGGAATCTACAGGAATTTCTTCTCTGAAAAGCAGTCTTCCTCTACAGAGAGAAGTAACTTTTTTTCTGGGTCTTTTCTGTCTCTCTCCAGGCAGGTCACAGCCAAATTTCAAATGCCTGCTCCTTGTCCAACTCACTGGTTGTTTTTCTATCCAAAAGTGAATCTTCATCAATCAAGTCACATGATCATAAATCTTGACCTGTCATTCCCCTGCTGAGTTGTTTAGAAACAGATGCCTTGCAGTCTGTGTATTTCACTCAGTCCAAACCCACATAGCTCACTGAAAAATCCTTTTTCAGTTTTAAATAACACACAGAATTCTAAGTTTTTAATTCAAAACAAAGCCTTGTAACAATGAATACAAAGAAAATCTGCATTTAATTACTTAGTGATTGGGGAAGTGAGGCCAAAACCCAAGTTATTTGAAACACTTCAAAATTAGCAAGCCCGGTATGGCTTTTATGGCCGTGTGACCTTTAACTACTGGTTGTGGCAGTTTGGTAGCTGGTTGATGGACTTTTGCTTTTAAATTTTCTCTGTCATTGAGCGTTTCTGTCAAAACAAAAGTAGACACTGACTTTAAAAAAGAATTGGTGTCTACAAAAAACAATCTGAAGTGTAATATTTAAATTGGCAGTTTACCTCGGGAGCATTTAACTAGCATGTGTCACTAATTGGATCTAATCAATCAACAGTTTTTTTAAGAATTAAACATTTCTAGGAACTGCATTTCAGTTAAAAATATGGAATTAATCTGCAGTTCAAGTTAACCAGCTTTCAGTACTGTGCCAAACTTCCATTAGTTCTGTTGCCAGTAGTAAAATCACCTAATGATTTGAGACTTTAGTGATGTGTTATTTATGTAAAGGGACTCTGCCTTCATGGAAAAAAAAACAAAATCTATTTTGGTGTTCATAAACATAGTTCATTGAGATAAAATTTTGTTAAGCACCAGTCCACCAATCCTTCACTGGAATATGACATACTTGTGATAAAATTAACTTCACCATAAACAAAAAAAATTAGTCATGCTTTTTCATGAAGGCATTGCTCTTTCAACCTAAATCTTTAACACATATTCAGTAATGAGAAAATATTGAGAAGTGGAAGTTCCCTGTTCTGATTGAGAAGTATTGAATTACAACATATGTGTATATTAATTGCCAATAAAATATATGCATTTTTAATCAATTCATGTTATAAAATACTGAACTGCAACTGTTTGTGTACCGTATTTAACTAACTCATAATTTTGTCTCTTGCAAGTTATACAAGTTTCCATGCTCATTGGATAATGCATTTGTTGCTTATTTATTAACCTCTATTTGTCCCATGGAAATTAACTTTTGAGATACAGAAACAAAATCTTTATTTAGTCATAGAATAGATTTCTAGTCAATAGAATTTCCATTGTACATAGATTCTTATTCAGAGAAATCATAAAAAGCATACATTTTCTGCTACAGCGGCTGGATTTTAAGAGCTCGCCATTGCTCCTGGCAGCTAGCTCAAAAAATGGCGCAGGCCACACGCCGATGACTTGCCAGAACCTCCCACGTGGGGGCTGATTTAAGTGGCCGGCCCATCACCATCCCCCTCCCGGACCGCGCCCCCCCCCCCCCCCCCCCCACAATATGTAGAGGGTGCGGGCTGTTTCTTGCCGACAATGGCGTTTGCTACCTTTGCACAGGCACAGGCGCCATTTTTAAACGGCAGCCAGCCCTGTCGGTAAATCTGAATTTTTAAAGTGAGCCCCCCCCGAAAATTTACAAAATAAAATTGTAACGCCCCTTTCCCCAATAAAAATTACATTAGGTATTTGCCCTTCATTTCCACCCCCCCCCCCCCCCCACCAAAACACTTGCCTTTTAAATGTGACCCTTACCCAACCTCCCCAAACTGTGCAAAGTTTAAAGTTTACCGCTTCCCACCATCCCCTACACTCATTACGTTTATTTGACCCCATTTCCCCCCCCCCGGCATTGCTAATCTTAATTCCTCCCCCCTCCCCATCAGTGTCATGCCGGCTTTCCCCAGACAGGGAAATGAAGGCGCGGGAATGCCAGCCGCCACACTGAGGATCGCAGCGGGCCCGGAAAATTCAAGGTAAGTTCATTTTAATTTATTCATCTCATTAAGTTAAATATTGAAATTGAGGTCCCGTTGCCTAGCGGCGGTGGGGCCGCCACGGAGCTTCACTGCCGCCGGGAGGATCCCGCCAGGCTCTCCCATCGTCGAACTCTGTGGCGGGTCTCTACCAAAACCATCTTCCATCTCCCCCCATCATGGAGCCCAACGTCGTGGGCTTGGTAAAATCCAGCCCATGTGTAATGGAAAAACATGACTTTGAAAGCTATAAGAAAAGAACTCTGAAGATTAGAGAGAGATGAAAACAGGTCTCAGGGTTCCTTATTAAATTATGGTTGACAGTCAAAATTACAAAAATTTTCAAAATCAAATAGAGGTGTTTATCAGGTGCTGTTTAAAATCTATCCTACTGCAGTGAAATCTGACCATAGCAGTCACTTTTGACGCCTCTGTTGTGGTAACTTACTGTTGGCAGTTATCCTAGGCTGTTACTGTAGATCTTTGGGACAGAATTTACTGCACTATCTGATATTTATGAAGTGCTGAAATGATTGCATTTTTCTATTGCAGAGATGATAAAAAAGATGGACTTAAGTTTTACACAGATCCATCTTATTTCTTTGACTTGTGGAAAGAGAAGATGCTGCAGGATACTGAGGATAAGAGGAAAGAGAAAAGAAGACAAAAGGTACAAAACATTAAAGAGTGATGGATTTTTAAAACCGCATTATAATATTTGCCAACCGCCATTAATAATTATTGGTAAAGTCCCTAAACTGTGCAATGCCTTACTGTGTTGATGCATGCCAAAGTAATTTGACTGAAGCCCTTAAGAATAATTTAACAAGGATTTCACTTTCTACAGTGTTAAAATAGAGCTGTTTTTATGTTAACCCAGAATTATACAAACTAAAAACTAAACTACTTTCAAAAACAATGCTACAAATGCAGCTATTAAAATCTCATGGCTGAGCAGTTGGTTTTAGTGTTAAGTTCATGTTAAGCTATATATAACCTGGCTTTCAAAGAAGGAGACTTCATGTTTTTTGATTGCATATTTTAGAAAATGCTTTTAGACTTTTTGACTCTTGATTTGAGCTAACATTATAGCAGCCTAATTTTTGCACTTGTCAATACATAATTGTTCAATTTTCATGATTCAACACAGAGGTCATCTGGATCACATCTTAGCTATTTGGTGAGGTGTGGCAGGAAGAGGCCAAGACCACATTAGGTACTATCCATTTGGGTGGTCAGGAAAAATCACTTTTTTGTGCTTCTGGAAGCTGGTTATGAAGCAACATTGGCAGAGGCCTGCAAATGGGCTGACTGCTCTTCTGGGAATAATATGTGGCCAAAGGGGAAACCAATAGAGGGTAGAATATGATTTATAAAAATAAAATGTATACATATGACTTGTGTTGTTATGACTTCCCTCCCTTCCTCAGATTTTACTTCTATAGGAAGAGGTAATTGCAGAGAAATTCATTACCAGAGACGAGTGTTGGACTGGTACTGAATGGTTGCATCTCAGATACTTGGTTGGCATGTGGGCTTGTCCAGGTGCTACCGTCTGAGACTTCAGTGAAACCAATTGCCAGCCAGTCTCAAAGCTGAAGTCAGTATTGCAGCTGTCAGTCAACCCAAAATGCTGATTACCTATATAATGGAAATACAAAATTCTACCAGATAGGATATTCCTTCTGTATTTTTCACATTACTATCCTCTTTCAAACAACCTGTGAATTTTTAACTGAATGAAAGTGGGCTAACAATGATTCTTGAGACTTTCTGCTTTGACTCTCATTCATTTCAATGGGCGGGATTGTGGGCTTTTGAGAACTGAAGCAGAAATCTGTGATCCTTACAATCATCTAACCATGAGACTGCAATATTTTTCAGTTATGGACACAGATTTTTTTTTCCAGTAACAAGTGGACCTCGATTTTAACCACCCGCCCCCTCCCCCAGAGACAATGGTGCGTGAAAGGGATTAAAATTAGGCCAAGTCAATTTCCAAGCCTGAGGTCGCACAATTTGACCAACTTCCAAGTTAGTTGAAGCTCCTACAATAGGCAAGTGGGGCCTCCTTAAATTCAAAAGTTCCTGCCCGATGACATCATCAGCACCGTGCCGTGATATTAACGGAAAGTCAGAAGGTGTCCCACAATGTCTGGAGCCTGACAACAGAACCGCAGTGGGAGACACTGACTGGCCAGAAGGGGCCAATGTAAGTTTTAAAAACTATTTCTGTCAGAATCTCTTGTGGGTCAAGAGGAGCAGGAGTGCTCCCTCCAGGTCCCGAAAGAGCCCTTTGGCCTTCCAGCTCCGGTTTCCACCCCTCCCAATCCACTCCTCCCACTGACTGCTGGAGACTCTTCCCAAGGGTCCCAGGCTGCGGCTTCTTGCTGCAAATTTCCTGTTCGCTCTTTGCCAGCCTGGTAGTGAATCTGGCCAGTTCAGGCTGGATTCTGGGAACATTTATTCAAATGTGGCTCTGCTGTAAAGAGCAGCAGGACCTCCATGTCTCCTCGCTCTCCAGCGTGCCATCCACTTTAGAGCTCACGTGCACCACTCCCATTCTCCTACTAAAATCAAGGCCATGATTTTAGTCATTGGGATGTTGAGTCAGAAGTTAAAACAGTACCACTTATTCCTAAAAGCATGCAAAATGGCATTTATCATTACATTTTGTAAGAAATATGACATTCACAATCTCAAAAATATTATAAACTAGTGCTAATTTTCAATTTCTTATCACTGCTGAGATATTGCTAATTAGTCTTGTTTTCACTCTCTTTCCCTCCCCCCACTCCCAAGAACTGCCAATTTGTAATAATAGAGATGTTAATATTTTTGTACCTCCATTACTATCTATGAATAACAACTTAATACCTCAGTGCCTTAAAAACATTTTATACAATTTTAAACAAGCTGTGACTTCTTTCGCTTGGTATGGAGTTCCTTTTGAAAGTAGTTACACTTGCATGTGTTTTGCTAACATGCATGCAAGGACCAATCTCACATCATTAACATAAAAATGTAATTTTGTATTTTAACTAAACTCAACAAATTGTCACAATTCTTATGTGTTAATTCTGAAAGCGGGTATGAAATGAACCATCTGTGTATTGCACCACAAATTTGTAAAGATCCTGTGCTTCATCATTAACTTTTCACTACAATAATATTAAGCGTTGATCAGATTTTTATCATACATGACAAATTAACAGCTAGATTTGCTACCCATTTCATCAGTGGTTGAAACATCAAACACTTGGTTTCTTTTGATATTAAGTGAGCTGGACATAACCTACATATTCTAAAGTGCCCATAAATACTGACTTAAGATGTAATTAAGTATTTAGTATCATTAGGTTTTAAGAAAACTTATAAATTTTATTAGACACACAATTCATTTAAAAATATTACTATTTTAAATATAAGGCCTAGAAGTAACTGCTGACAACATTAGCATTTGTACACTTAACAATATATGGTATTCCCCTATTTGCTGTTTCACTGGAGGCATTAATCCATAATAAACGTGTTAATCCTACATTAAAATAACAGACAGAGGTATGTTGTACAAGTGTGGTAAAGAATGACCCATTAATGTCACCAACAGTGATTTAAAGATTCACATCTTAACATTAAATTTGTGTGATGCCTGAAAGGAGCTTTAATATGTTATAGTATAAAAGCAAGAAAATAGCACGACTTGTACCAACAAAATAGATCTGAAACACAATGGCATTTACAATTCGCTTTTGATGTGTGCTTTCTTCTCATTGCATTTTGACGGTTTTGCTTTTTATAATCTTTAACAACATTGCTCATATTTTGACTAACTAGAAACTTTACTCAAATTCACTGTTTCCAATGGAATTATTTCACTTACTGTTTAATTCCTCCATATAAGTGAAAATTATACAAAATAATGGTTTTCACCAAAATATCATTGACTTGATCCAAATCCAAATTTTTTTAGTAATCTGTATTTGTAATCCATACCTTGGGGAAAAAATGAAAAATCACACAGCTTTTGGTACAATATGCAAGATTCCTTCTTTGAAGCGTCACACTTTCCTTCTGTTACGCTAACAAAATTTACCCACTCTATGTCTCGTCATTTCTATCTCTTGGCATGCTTTCTTCATACCTTAGGAACAGAAGCGTGTAGATGGCACAACCCGCGAGGTGAAAAAAGTTAGAAAGGCCAAGAACAGGCGCCAGGAATGGAATATGATGGCGTATGACAAAGAACTTAGACCTGACAACAGGTTATCTCAAAATCTGTACCATGGAGCATCTTCAGAGGGATCAGTGTCCCCAGACAATAGGTCTGTGCATATCAAAGCCACCTGGTCTATAATCACTTGGAAGAGTAACTATGTTTCCAGAATTTTTTGTTATCTTCTATAAGAGTGGCAAACTATAATTACGTTTAATGCTTTTTTGAACATTCTAATGAGTAAGAAAAGTATACAGAGGTCTTGTACTGACAAAACAAAATTTATCTGAATGTAAATATGAAACAGCTTAATTTTCTTTAAAGCTGACATCATTTGGCAATAAGGTAGTATAAAACCAAGAGCAGGTAATGGCAGACAGTGATGACTTTATGGGAGTAGAGATTTAAATTGCACCCAAAATGGGCGGAGGATCAAATACTCTCTCTGCTGGTATGTGTGGCCTGATGCCAAGCCAAATTCAACTTTGAGCCTCATTTAAATCCAACCAGTGAGCTGCTGGTACCAAGCAGGCATCCTTTGGGGAGGACTGGAAAACGACTGGCAAGGACGTCGTGTCTAGGAAGCTGATGCTGGGGGTGAGGGGGGGGGGAGAGGAGGGATGGCTGAACGTTCCAGCAGCAGGCCTGTTTTTTTTTATTGTGGGCTCAGGAGAAACAGTCCTGCTGAACTCAGAAGTTGAAAACTGAAAATATCTTGGGCCTATTTTTGAACAGCCTTCAATGGTTCCTTTAAGAAGCCTTGATTAGACTGCTCAAATCTGGCACAACTAGACCCGATGCAAGCTCTGGCCACTTTTAACTGGTATTTTGTATTTAGGATTCTACAAATGATGGATCCTGAATTGCATTACTAAGGAGCCTAACTACTGCTTCAGGCAGGTGTTCTGGATGACTAGAAATCACCTAAGCCAATATAGCATTCAGCACTTTTCCAGTCCAGATTGGGCACCATAGTTTGCAAACTGAAATTTAAAAGCCTAATTCGCGAATACAAAACGGGTGGACGTAAGCTGATTTTCTCCCCCTCCCTATTGTGAAGGACTGAACCTTGTTATTAAATGCGGGCAGTGCATTTGGCAGTGAGGGGGGTACTGAACTAGATCGTCGTTTCACCTGAATCTATAAGAATGCACTTCCATCAGACTAGTGATCAGGAGCATGAACATTGCCTGATTACTCCCCTGCTCCCCACACCTTCCTAATCCAAGGCCAGTTGTAGTACTACTGCTGCTGCTCTAGCTGAGTTCAGCTAACTGAGCACAGTCTGAGGATGAAACTTGGGATCTTTCTGAGCTGTATGGCTCAGTTGCTCACTGAATAAACTAGCTGAGTTATCTGGGGAGCTCGGAGTATTTTTGTTTGGCAACTAATTAATAATTTTGAGGTTAGGTTTCAACTGGGGAAGGATAATTGAAATGTTTTTAAAACTGATTCAGTGCCCCAGTATGTTCAGTATTGATGCAGATAGTTCTGGTACATAGTTTCATTTAACTATACAAGGATTCTGTTGAAACATTGCTTTAAGTCATGTGAAAGTGTAGTTGCATGTTGTGATTACATATGCATATACAGTTAATGGGCTGGATTTTGTTCCCGGCCCGACGTTGGGTTCCATGGGGCGGGGGGGGGCGGGGGGGTGGGGGGGGGGGGTTGGCTGGAAAATCAGAGTGGCAGCAGCTGCCATGGAACCCAACGCCAGGATTGCCGGGCCCAATCTTCCTGGCAGCGAGGAAGCTCCGTGGTGACCCATCCATCGCTCTGCAATGGGACCTGAGTTAGCATATGTAAATTACATCTTTGCATGAATTATCTTAACTTCAGTTCCTGATCTTCAGCGTGATGTGTGGCTCTCACGGGCCTTCACTTTCCCGGGGAAATCTGGCGCCACTGAGGTGGGGAAGGAGTGAACTCTGCACTCTGTTGGGTGTGGGGTGGAAGAGGTGAATTCTGCACTCTGTTGGGTGTGGGGGGGAAGAGGTGAATTCTGCACTCTGTTGGGTGTGGGGGGGAAGAGGTGAACTCTGCACTCTGTTGGGTGTGGGGGGGGGAAGAGGTGAACTCTGCACTCTGTTGGGTGTGGGGGAAGAGGTGAACTCTGCACTCTGTTGGGTGTGGGGGAAGAGGTGAACTCTGCACTCTGTTGGGTGTGGGGGGAAGAGGTGAACTCTGCACTCTGTTGGGTGTGGGGGGAAGAGGTGAACTCTGCACTCAGTTGGGTATGGGGGTTGGGGGGAAGGGGTGAACACTGCACTCTGTTGGGTGTGGGGGGAAGAGGTGAACTCTGCACTCAGTTGGGTATGGGGGTTGGGGGGAAGGGGTGAACACTGCACTCTGTTGGGTATGGGTAGGGAGGAAGGGGTGAACTCTGCATTATGGTGTGCTGTTTGTATGGCTGGCAGCCTTTTAAAAAGGGCGCTAGCACCTGCTCCTTCAACAGGTCGCACCGTGAACAGCGTTGCCGAGGCCGCCCCGCCACGTAATTGGGGGCGGGGGATGGCTGCTGTCAATACGTAAAGTGGCTGCCCGCTGCGTAATCACTGTGGCGCGGGTCCTGTGAGGGACAGCAGCTCCTAGCGGCGGGACTACAGTATCCAGCCAATATCGCTACATGCAAAAATGAAGGCAGCTTGCATAGCGAGAAGTATCAGGTTATGATGAGAGTTCTATTCTTCTGACTATATGCCTTTTTACAGGAAGCTATCAAAGAACTGCTTACAAAATTGTGAACCAACAGCAGGAAAGCTTGACTAAAATATGTGAAATTTTCTCTAATAAACATTATGGCCAGGAGTTTCCACTCGGTTACGCTCTTTTTTTTCAGCACAATTCGCCTGAAATTGACCAAACCAATGCAATGGATTGAGGAATTTCAAACATAAGTTACATTCAGCGCAAATTGAGTTTCCATGATCTTTTGCACTATATATAAAAAAAAAAGTCAGCCCCACCCACAAAACTGGCCATATCCCAGATTAAGTTAATTACCAAAGTGAGTTTCTGCTAATTGCGCCAGTTTCTGGGCCTTCGAGAAGGTTCTTAAAATTAAGCTGTGTTCTTTAGATGCATGGACTCTGATAGACATATTTTATAGCTTTTAATTTTCTTCAAATTTGCTAAGAAGCTGGACACCAATGAAACTAATAAATGGCTCTGTATAGTTTTTTTAAAAAGTCATCATCAGTTATTTAAAATCTGATTACTCACAGGTGATGGACTAGACACTCTGATTAAAAATACTTACTTTTGTGATTAGCCCAAGTTCGGCTGTTTAAATAAAACTGCACCAGGTCACCACTCTTAAATAAATCACAGAATATTTTTAATGCAAACTTTAAATAAAAATTATGTTCTAAGATGCTGCCCAATTGCGCTGGCTCGTGGAAGATTTTACATCCTGCGATATGCAAGTGAGTTTCAGCGGAAACTTGAGCAACAAAACACTTCTCAGAACTAATGCAGTTTTCACCCTGATGGTTAATTGTGCTTAAAGTGGAAAATCTTAGCCTATGAATTTGTATTCAAAGCACTTTTTAGCTGAGGTTTTTCCAATTCCAGGATAAAATGATTTTATTGTGCTGATTGAGAGAAGGATATTCATGCTGGGCATTGGAATAGTTCCCATTTCAGGCACCCTTGTCAGGATTGTTGTTTGTGGGACCCGATCTTGCTATTGGGATGAAATGTGGGTCGGTAACCAGCAGCAGGACTCGGGGCAATTTTGGAGGAGACGGCCAATCAAGTGGCCACCTTTAGGAGCCCATTCCAATTAAGGACAGCAGGTGGGCTCCCAAGTCTGGAGGGCCAATAGGAGACCATCCAACAGTCATAGATCGGCATCCCCACTGTCAGAGGTGGGTGCTGGTGAGGTATGAAGGGAGGTGCGAGGATGCCTCCATTTCCTGTCGCTGGCCACAAAAGGGGTAAATAAGTGGGCCTGAAGGGTTAGGGCTATCGGACATGATGGGGAAAACCCCTCCACGGTAACTGGCATTGCCATGGTTGTGAACGATTTTTGAAGCGGCGCCTTCCACATTGAATGGGGCCTCCGGCTCCGATGTCTACCTGGCCTGCTGCTGAGAGGGCACTACCATTTCACAGGTACCCCATGTGCCAACTGGAAAATCCAGTCAGTGTCAGGAAAGTACAACTTAATTGGTACCCGCCAATGCTGGGTGGGTAACTCTTCCCACTGTTGACCTGATTCCTGCATAATCCCGTGGAGCTGGCCCGTCAGGATTTCCCTTTCGTTTCCGCCACCTCCCCCTCCCCCACCCCCTCAATGCTTCCAGACCCATTCTTCATGTATCCTTGAAAATTCAGTCCCTTGTGTCAGCATCAAGCACTCCATGTTAGGTATGGCACAGCTAGATGCAGATCAAAGCTCCCTTTACATTGTACCTCTGCACCAACCATCTCTTGGCCTATTTCATGACGTCAATTTGTGCTAAATATTTGCCCACTAGGAACTGAATTGAAACTGCCACTGAAACTAATTTCACATTGAACTCATCTAGTTCCAAAATGAGTTTCTGATTTTGTATTCCCATTAGCATTTTTTACTTTAACTGTAAGACTGCACATTTAACATGAGCTTGAAAAATTATAGACTGAGATACTTGCTGCTGAAAGTCAACATCATTAAAAATATTTTTACTTTTGTGTTATTTCACCAATTAGACTTTGTTAAACGCAGCTAGCAACATTAGTTTTACAGAATCATAGAATAGTTACAGCACAGGAGGAGGCCATTTGGCTCACTGAATCCATGCTGGCTCTCTGCAAGAGCAATGTAACTAGTCCCCCTCCAGCACTTTTCCCGTAGCTCTGCAATTTTGTTTTTCCATCAGGTGTTTATCCAAATCTCTTTTGAAAGCCATGATTGAATCTGCCTTTCAAGCAGCGCATTCCAGATCCTAACCACACGCTGTGTAAAAACAGCTTTTCCTTATGTCGCCTTTTTGGTTCTTTTGCCAACCACTAAATCTGTGTCCTCTGATTCTCGACCATTCTGCCAATGAGAATATTTTCTCTCTCTCTACTGTCTAAACCCATCATGATTTTGAACATCTCTATCACATCTCTTAACTTTCTAAGGCGAGCAACCCCAGATTCTTCAATCTGTGTAGCTGACGTCCCTCATCCCTGGAACCATTCTTGTATATCTCTTCTGCACCTTCTCTAAAGCCTTCATATCCTTTCTAAAGAGTGGTGCCCAGAATTGGACACAATACTCCAGTTGAGGCCGAACCACTGTTTTATAAAGGTTCATCGTAACCTTGCTTTCATACTCTATGCCTCTATTTATAAAGTTCAGGATCCCATATGCCTTTTTAACCACTTTCTCAACCTGCCCTGCAACGTTCAACGATGTGTACCCCCAGGTCTCTCTCTTCCTGCATGCCCTTTAGAATTGTACCCTTTATTTTCTATTACATTTTGGTAGGAAGAACAAAATGCATCACTTTACACTTCTCTGCATTAAGTTGCATCTGCTTTGCGTCTGCCCATTCTACCAGCCTGTGTCTATCCTCTTGAAGTCTATTGCTAGTCTCCTCACAGTTCACAATACTTCCATGTTTTATGTCACCTACAAATTTCGAAATTGCACCCTGTACACCCAAGCCTGTCAATAATATGGATCAAGAAAAACATTGGTCCTAGTACCGACCCTGGGGAACTCCACTGTATACCTTCCTCCCCTCTGGAAAAACAGCGTTTCACCACTACTCTGTTTTCTGTTACTCATCCAACTTCTTATCCATGCTGCCGCTATCCCTTTTATTCCATAGACTTCAACTTTGCTGACAAGCCTATTAATGTGGCACTTTATCAAATCCTTTTTGGAATACCATAGACACATCAATCACATTGCCCTCTTTGTACCTCATCAAATAACCTCAACCAAGTTAGATAAACAAAACTTGCCTTTAAAAATCTATGCTGGCTTAGTGACTGTTTGTTTATTTAGTCCTGGATTATCGTTTCTAAAAGCTTTCCCGCCAATGAGGAAAAAACTGACTGGCCTCTGCTCGGTTTATCCTTACAGCCTTTTTTTTGAACAAGACTGCAAGATTTGCAATTCTCTAGTCCCCTGGCACCATCCCTGTATCTAAGAAGGATTGGAAGATTATGGCTAATGTCTCCACAATTTCCCTTACTTTCCCTCACTATCCTAGATACATCTGATCTGGTCCTGGTGACTTATCAACTTTTAAGTACAACCAGCTTTTCCAATACCTCCTTTTATCAATTTTTAGCCCAACCAGTATCTCAACTACCTACTTTTTCACTATGACTTTGGCAGCATTGTCTTCCTTGGTAAAGATAGATGCAAAGTGTGCATTTAGCACCTTAACCATGCCTTCTGCCTTCATGCGTAAACCCCCTTTTAGTGGCCCCACTCCGCCTCTTACTACCTTTTTACCATTTATATGCTTATAGGAGACTTTGGATTCCCTTTTATGTTAGCTGCCAGTCTCTTCTCATGCTCTCTCTTTGCCCCTCGTATTTCCTTTTTCATTTGTCCTCTGAACTTTATATATTCAGCCTAGTTTTCACGTATTAACCACCTGATATCTATAATACGCTTCCTTTTTATTTCTTCTGTCAGCCAGGGAGCTCTAGTTTTGGCTGATCTACCTTTCCCCCTTGTGAGACTGTAGCTCAACTGTACCCGAACCATCTCCTCTTTAAAAGCAGCCCATTGTTTAATTACAGTTTTGCCTGGCAATCTTTTTGATTCCAATTTAACTGGGACAGATCCATTCTCAACCCACTGAAATTGGCCCTCCTCCAATTAAGTATTTTTACTCAGATTGTTCCTTGACCTTTTCCGTAGCTAATCCAGACCTATTAATACAATGATCACTGCCCCCTAAATATTCCCCTACTGACACTTGATCCACTTAACTGACCTCATTCCCAGAACCGGATTTGCAACGTCTCTTTCCTCATTTGGCCTGAAATGTCCTGAATATGCTTCAGAAATTCTTCCTACCTGCTGTTTACACTACTTTCCCAGTCTATATTAGTGTAATTGAAATCCCCCATTATCACTACTCAATAGTTATTGCGCCTCTCTGTAATTTTCCTGCAAATTTCCTCCTCTATCTTTCCTACTAGTTTGTGGCCTATAAAATACACCCAGTAGTGTAATGGCACCTCTGTTGTTTCTTTACTCTAACCAAATAGATTCTGTCCTTCACCTCTCCAGGACATTCTCTCGAGCACTGTAATATTCTCCTTAATCAACACTGCCATCCTTTCTCCTTTCTTTCCTTCCCTATCTTTCCTGAACACCTTGTATCCCGGAGTATTTAGTGGCCGGGTCTCCATTATCACCACAATTTTATGTTCCCATGTGGCTATCAGCACCTGCAACTCATGAACCTTATTTATCAAGCTTTGTGTATTTACATACATACACTATAAACCTGAATTAGGCCTTATTGTATTCCCTCTTACTCTGACCCCACGTAATACCTGACTATTTCTTACTCTAGTGCTATCTGTCTCCTAATCCTTTGTGCACCTTGTTTCTCCTTTCTTATGGTGCATCCTGGTTCCCACTCTCCTGCCAAATTATTTAAACTCCTCTACTCCAGCAAACTGCCCCACAAGGATATTGGTTCTGGCCCTATTGAGGTGCAACCTATCTCGTCTGTACAGGTCCCACCTCCCCAGGAATCTAAAGCATCCCACCTGCACCATCTCTCCAGCTACATGTTCATCTGCGCTATCCTCCTATTTCTATATCCACTAGCGCATGACACTGGGATTAATCTCGAGATCTCTACCTTTTAGGTCCTGCTTATAATCACTTTCCTAGCTCCCTAAAATCTGCCTGCAGGACCTCATCTTTCTACTGAGCGGCTGTAGAACATTCTGAGGTGGGAGGGCAAACAGCCAGGACCATGCCCTCTGGCTGTTCACCCTCCTCCCTCAATGTTCTGCAGCTGCTCAGTGACATTATGGACCCTGGCACCAGGGAGGCAACATACCATCCTGGAATCATGTCTGTGGCCGCAGAAACAACTGTCTGTTTCTCTAACTACAGAATCCTCTTTCACAATCTTCCTTCACCCCCCCCCACCCCATGCTATGCACAGTTGAGGTACCCATGGTGCTGTGGACTTGGCTGTGGCTGCACTCCCCAAGGAATCATCACGCTCACCAGTATTCAGAATTCACTTCGGTTAGGGAGCGTGATGCACTCAGGGGGAGTCCTGCACTACCTGCCTGGTCCTCCTTGACTATCTGGAGGTTGCTCATTACCTCTCAGCCTGCTCACTCCTAAGCCACAGGGTGACCGCCTCCAGAGACATGCTATCCACACAGCCTTCAGTCTCGCAGATGCACCACAGTGACACCAGCTTGTGCTGAAGCTCCGAAGCCTAGAGCTTGAGCTCCTGCAGCTGACAACAGTCACTTCCTGTACATGTGGTTGTCAAGGACGCAAGAAGAGTCCTGGAGTTCCCAAATGGAACAGGATGTGCATTTGACGGGACTTTGTTTCATAATATGAAATGGAAAGCAATTTGATGGACTTACAATTAACAGCTGCAATACTGTCATCAGTCATAAACATGTAGTTCAGTTCAGGTATTTCAAAACAGTAACTGATCATTGATTTATTTGTTATTGATATTCATAACTGCTGTACAATATAAATTTCAACTTGGTCAATTTTAAAATCTTCATTGTGCTGCTTTTGAGCAGTGGCTGACACATACCATTTTCTGAGACTGTTACCCATATTATTGTTTTGGTTCACTTGCATCCCTAATTTGAGCTGGGAGGCTTTTCCTAAAAACTTTGTTTAAGCAATCGGTGCTGGTCTTATGCTTATTTCCTATATTGGTATGGTTTCCCCTCCAGAGAGAGAGACATAAGTTGAATTCAAACAGAAACCATCAAGTTAATGTGAGAAAAGTCAGAACAAGAAAAGAAGAATGGGAGAGAATGAAAATGGGCAAAGAGTTCATGACAGACGCAAAGGAACTGGAGCAGGCCGTGGGCATGAAAGAGGAGAAAATGCCTAAAGGGTTTGTTAGTTTTATTATCAAAGCCTTAACTGCTTTGGTACCAATCCTGCTTCAGGTCTTGTTTCAGTGACTTTGCTGCATGGGAACAGCAGTATCCTAATTGTCTTTTAATTGGGCTTACTGCTCTGATCAATGGCATGCTGGGGAACTACATACTAATGAAGCATCTTCTTGCAGCAAAAATTCTTCCTTGGTTATTCTGGGTCTTTCCATTTTATGAACTCTCTGCTCAACTAATTCAGAATGACATTTCTTTCTTCTAACTCTTTTTCTATAGCTTCATAAGAGCTCAGAAATGTTTTCAGTGCAGCTCATAGATCAATTAGTTTCAGTTTATCCGTGTTGCCCTTTTTGGTGCTGTATCAGAAATTGTTTAACATTCGTCTTTTAATTTATGTTGGACAGTCAGTGTGTTACTGATTGAGTGAAGTAGTTACAAATTAAGTTTCAAATGTGCTTATTCTTTAACACAATAGTACAATTATTTCTTGAAAATGCACCTCTCCAATCTCTCTCTCTCTCTCTCTCTCTCTCTCTCTCTCTCTCTATTTTATTTATATATGGCTTGTTAATTCACACAAGTTTTAAGGATATGACAGTTCAACAACTGAACTTAAAGTATAAGCAGACTTTCTTGTAAATATCAATTTATAAAGAATGCAATCCTCTTCATCAACAAGATGACTGAAAGTGGCAGGCCCATTATTTAAGCTTTCTGCTATACTACCAAACCAGTATCTTATTTTGACTCCATTCTTTCCTCACTTGTCCAATCTCTACATGCAACTGTGACTCTTGTGGTACTTTCATTATATTTTAATAATTTTAGGTTCTCTGGCAATTTCCAGTTCTCTAGACCCAGTTATCTCCTCTCACTATGGATGTGCAGCCCATCGACATGTCTGTTACTCAGCAGGATGGTCTCTTACCTCTGTAATTCTTGTCAAGCAGCATCTCGAACGTCTCCATACATAATCAGTTTCCACTGCTTGACTAAACTTGTCTTTGCCAACTTCTTTTTCTAGCTAAAGTAAAAGCATACAGAATTGGAGGTAACATTGTGACATGGTTTCATCTTTGGGACATAGTGGACAGAAAGTAGAGATAAAGGGAATGTACTCATTGTTGGAATGTGGCAAGTGGTATTCTACAGGGATCTGTACTGGGTATCATATTTTCACCACATATATCAGTGATCTGGATGAAGGAACAGAGAGGTATATATCCAAGTTTACAGGTGGCACTAAGTTAGGAGGGACAGTAAGTTGTGTAGATGGGAGCAAGAAGTTACAAAGGGACATAGACAAATTCAATGACTAGGCAAAACTGTGGCTGATGGAATTCAATATGGAACATATTATATCATCCACTTTAGATCCAAGAAAGACAAAACAAAATATTTTTTTAACGGTGAGAAACTAGGAACTGGAGGAGCAGAGGGATTTTAGTGTCCATGTCACAAATCACTAAACGCCAGTGCATAAGTACAAAAAGTAATTTAAAAGGCTGATGGAATGTTGGCTTTTACCTCAAGTGGGATTAAATTAAAGGGGAGGAACCTTTGCTTCAGTTATACAGCCTTGGTCAGATCCCATCTGGAGTACTGCATTCAGTTTTGCACCACGTTACGAAGGATATATTGGCCTTGGAGCAGGTAAAGTGCAGGGTGATCATAATTTTTTTATTCATTCGTGGGATGTGGGTGTTGCTGGCTAGGCCAGCATTTATTGCCCATCCCGAATTTTCCTTGAGAAGGTGTTGGTGAGCTGCCTTCTTGAACCGCTGCAGTCCATGTGGGGTAGGTACACCCACAGTGCTGTTAAGAAGGGAGTTCCAGGGTTGTTGGCCAGCGACAGTGAAGGAACGGCGATATAGTTCCAAGTCAGGATGGTGTGTGGCTTGGAGGGGAATTTGCAGGTGGTGGTGTTCCCATGCATCTGCTGCCCTTGTCCTTCTAGGTGGTTAGAGGTCGCGGGTTTGGAAGGTGCTGTCTAAGGAGCCTTGGTGCATTGCTGCAGTGCATCTTGTAGATGGTACACGCTGCTGCCACTGTACGTCGGTGGTGGAGGGAGTGAATGTTGAAGGTAATGGATGGCATGCCAGTCAAGCGGGCTGCTTTGTCCTGGATGGTGTCGAGCTTCTTGTGTTGTTGGAGCTGCACCCATCCAGGGAAGTGGAGAGTATTCCATCACAGTCCTGACTTGTGCCTTGTAGATGGTGGATAGGCTTTGGGGAGTCAGGAGTTGTTACTCACTGCGGGCTTCCTAGCCTCTGACCTGCTCTTGTAGCCACGGTATTTATATGGCTACTCCACTTCAGTTTCTGGACAATGGTAATACCCAGTATGTTGATATTGGGGGATTCAGCGATGGTAATGCCATTGAATGTCAAGGAGATGGTTAGATTCTCTCTTGTTGGAAATGGTCATTGCCTGGCACTTGTGTGGCACGAATGTTACTTGCCACTTATCAGCCCAAGCCTGGATGTTGTCCAGATCTTGCTGCATTTCTATACAGACTGCTTCAGTATCTGAGGCGTCACAAATGGTGCTCAACATTGTGCAATCATCAGCCAGCATCCCTACTTCTGACCTTATGGTTGAAGGAAGGTCATTGATGAAACAGCTGAAGATGGTTGGGGCCTAGGACACTACCCTGAGGAAATCCTGCAGTGATGTTCTGGAGCTGAGATGATTGACCTCCAACAACCACAACCATCTTCCTTTGCGCTAGGTATGACTCCAACCAGCAGAGTGTTTTCCCCCTGATTCCCATTGACTCTAGTTTTGCTAGGGCTCCTTGATGCTATACTCGGTTAAATACTGCTTTGATGTCAAGGGCAGTCACTCTCACCTCACCTCTTGAGTTCAGCTCTTTTGTCCATGTTTGAACCAAGGCTGTAATGAGGTCAGGAGCTGAGTAGCTTAAAGCATTAAATTAAGAGGATAGGTTCAATAAAGCTGGCTTGTATCGTCTTGAGTTTTGAAGGTTGAGGGGTGATGTCATTTAGGTGCTTAAAATGATCAGGGGATTTGATAGGGTAATTACAGAGTAATTGTTTCCTCTGGTAGGGGAATCCAGAACAAGGGGGCATAATAAATTTAGAATTAAGCCATTCAGGAGGGAAAACATGAAATACTTTCCCCCACAAATATGCAACTATCTTCCCCTAAGGATGCTAGGTCAATTGAAATTTTCAAGGCTAAAATCAGCTGATTTTTTGGGGGAATTAAAGAATATGGATTAAAAGTGGATAGACTAGCGTTGTGGTACAGATCAGCCATAATCTAATATATTGTTGGAATAGGCTTGATCTGCTGAGTTTTCTACTCCTATTCCTAAGTTCTTTTAACCACTTACTTGCCCCTGATTTTGGGCACTGAGTTAGCAATTTGTAATCTGCCCGTGCCCTTTTCTGTTGAGGCAGGCAGCATGCAAGCTTTGTGCTGCCTCCTCATTTAAATGATTGTAGCATTGGGCCAAGCAGGGCCCACATTGCTGGCTGGCTGAGCACTCAGCAAGTGTACAGTAGCGAGTGCTGATAGCAAGTGATGCAGCTAATCTACTCCTCTTAGAGGCAGCCTGCCGCTCTAAAGGGGAGCTGCACTCAGTAGAAGGAAGCTGTGTGTACTGACACTGGCTGCAAGTAGGAATGGGCTTCTCGGTTTACTGGTGTGAACCAGAGGACTTAGTGGTGGAGATCAACAAGAGGAGAGAGGTCATGTTTTGGTGGGCAGCCCTCTGAAATGAATGGGAGCTAGTGGTCAGGAAGATCAGTGCCTCGAGTCTGGCTCTGATCATTTGGCAGTAGTTCTGCAAGAAGTTCAATGACCTCACAAGATCAGTGACTGCATCTTCAAATGACATCTACCCATGCACCACCAACCTCTTAGACTGCTCAATGCTCTGTACCT